>NC_133321.1:18756456-18869411 GCF_012295235.1 Primulina huaijiensis
TATAACCTCTCAGTTTGCTTTCGATATTCATAAATATACAAACAAACTTCATTAGCTTTCAATACACACACATATATATATAAATATTTTTATAAGAAATTATGGTTCATTCAAAAAAGTTCAGGGGTGTGAGGCAACGCCATTGGGGTTCTTGGGTATCTGAAATTCGCCACCCTTTACTGTAAGTGTTGCTTTATTCATATATCAATCAATTTCAGTTATTTTATTTTCTTTTACGTAATTTTCTAAATTAAACATCACAGTCCCATGCACACATCTTGATATCTCTAGATATACGTACATTTTCTTCTTCAAAGATGAGGTTTTTTTTTTAAATCGGTATATCCATGTTTATTAAGTTAGCTAATCCGATTTAATTTCAGGAAGAAAAGGGTATGGTTAGGTACATTCGACACAGCAGAAGAGGCGGCAAGAGCATACGATGAAGCAGCCATTTTGATGAACGGAAGGAATGCAAAGACGAACTTTCCAGTGATTCAAAATCCCGACCAAGACGAGTGGAAGAGTACCAAGAACGATGTCAATAAGAATCCATCATCAAAACCCTTGTCAGAAATCCTCTATGCGAAGCTAAGAAAGTGCAGCAAGGCACCTTCTCCATCACTTACTTGTCTGAGGCTCGATACCGAGAACTCGAGGATCGGGGTGTGGCAGAAACGCGCAGGCCCGACTTCTGATTCCAAATGGGTTACGAGGGTCGAGTTTAAGAAGAAAAATGATGGCAAAGACTCTGAGTTTGGAGCAAAAGTCGACGTGGATTCTATTAACACGGAACGAAAAGAGGAGAGCTATATAGATGGGAATGAAGCACTGATGATGGATGAAGAAGAAAGAATTGCACTGCAAATGATTGAAGAGTTGCTTCAAATCAATAGTCCTTACACTTCGATTGATGTTCAGCAAGGAGAAAATCCCTTCTTTATGTAGTCAGAATCGGGGGAAAGGGAAGAAAATTGACGACTATTAACCTTATTAATAATTTCTGTTCTTGTTTATTAGGTCATATATACACATTCATGCACTTGGAATGAAAAAAAAAACTAATGTGGGTTTTTGAGATTTTCTTGTAATGTGAAGATTTTCTTGATAAATATGTAATATATATGTTGTTGATCAATAAATTTAAATGATCACGCTAATAAATAAATAAAGATTATTACAATTATCATCATTTTTTGGGTTGTTTTGTAATTAATAATATTTGTCATCATATTTCTTAATTGAGATTTGAGGGTTACAATATACATAATTAACTGAAATGTCTCAGATAACTATAAAAAAAAGTACTTACCTGTTGCACATTGCATCTAATAAAGATCCTCCGGGAGCCACGGAATTGAAATATGACCCAAAAAATTCACGTACAATCTAAATCTAAAATATTTAAGACGGGGCAAAGATCGAATTTGGTTGATCATTTAAAAAATGTTTAATAAACTAAAAATAATTATTCGACATGTGTAATGATTCTTTAAAAAACACAG
Source organism: Primulina huaijiensis (assembly GCF_012295235.1). NCBI lineage: Eukaryota > Viridiplantae > Streptophyta > Magnoliopsida > Lamiales > Gesneriaceae > Primulina > Primulina huaijiensis. Next base: position 18,757,962 of record NC_133321.1, read on the forward strand.
GTATAATGATATGTATGTGTGTGTGTGTATATAATATATAATGATTTTGATATATTTATGTTTGAAAATAAAGATGATGATAGAATTAATTATGCATAAAAATAAATTATTCTAATAACAAGCAATCACCATTAAATTAATCATTTGGTAAATACAAAAACTTTAGATCATCTCACGGGTTAATTTTGTGAAACATGTCTATAAAATGATTTTATTCACGAAAAAATATTATTTTTTGTGTGAAAATATAACTTTTCAGTGTAAATATTGAGCGGATCGACATGTCTCAAAAGACACTTACCGTTGATAAAAATCTTATATGTAATTTTCATTTATGGAGTAAAAAAAATTAAAAAAAAAAACAGTATTTGAAAATGCAAAATGAAAGATATTATAAGTTCCACAGTTATACAAATTTGATGAAATTTTAAAACATCACAGAGTAATACCTGAATCCAACCCGATCTTATCGAGACACCAAATTATAGAATGGCATACTATTTGAGTTTGATTTAGAGAATTAATCATCAGTTTCCTAAAGAACACGGAGTATAAGAATAATCGAAATTAAACATTAAACATCACATGCTTAATTATGCTTAAATTGGATGATAAGTATAGAAAACTTGTTTGTGATTTCATGTTTAGTTATATATCAAACCAAAAAATAAATAAAATAATACATAAGTATAATAAGTTTCAGGCTATATGTATAAAATTTTCAATTTTTGGAACATAAAAATCTTAAAGTCATCATGATTAATAATCTCAGACCATTAAATCAGATACCAAAAATACCACATTATGCAACTATTTCCGAGCTCAACTCAATGTCATCCGGTGACTCATGCCGACCATATCATTCAAAACAAACTCATTTTAATAAAATTATTTAAGGTCTATGAATGACTCATTTTCATCAACGCTTCATGCTTAATCCTTCTAAATCTCCACTAACCTTTTTTTGTAGAATATGATAAGTGCATTTGGTGCACTTAAATTATCCTTATAATTCAGTTAGATTGTTAGTTTTCTTGGGCAGAATTATGCGTTTTTGTTAGTTTTGGTGTGATCGCAGGAATCTAGGTAAGACGACGCATGGACATGAAAAGGAACGAAAAAAATGGCGCGGAGAAGAAGATTTTGAGCAAGAGCCCACCTTTGGAGGCAGTAAGACCCGCGCATATGCGCGAGTTGGAGGCTCGCATATGCGCGCAATATGCAAGAAAAGGCCAGAGAACACCGCGCATATGCGCCGGACGAGGCGCGCATATGCACGAGAGAAGAAATTCATGACGTTCAAAACAGAAGACTCCGCGCATACGCATGTGCGCGCAAAAGAGCAGGACTGCCCAACACAACAGAAGGACCCGCGCATATGCGCGAGTCTTGGTCGCGCATATGCGCGCTGCGCGATTTCTCAGAATTAAATAGGTTTCGGCGTGGGTTTAGAGGGGATTCGGAAATTTTAACACATAGCCGACATAACAGAGAAAAGGAGCGAAAAAGTGGGATCCAGCGGAGGACGGAACGCGAAGAAAGGAGATCGAAGACACTAAGTCCGGACACGGAGACGCGCTTTCATCTTTCGTCAACACGTTTCTAATTCGGTTCTTTACTTTTACGCTTTTAATGATCATAAACAGGTTTTGTATTGATTTAAATTCGAGTATGAACTAATTTTAAATTCTAGAGATTGATGTAGTCGGTGTCGAACCTATGTTATTGACATTTTTGAATTTTCATTTAATTAATTCACCGTGTTTATTTGTGATTTCTTGTTCTTAATGCTTTTGAATTATTGGCCATAATTCGATTGATTAAATAATTGAGATCTAGCACTCGACAGAGGGGATTGAGATTAGGAAAGGGGAAATCGCATCGTCAGATGTTTATAACGTGCAAAAGACGTATAACTCTGGTGAATCCATACAAAAACAAAAAGGACTTAGTTTGTATTTATTACATGTTATTTGATTTTGAATAGACATATTACAATTAGTAATAGGTAGTACAGATCTATTTATCACTTGAAAAAGGAAATAGGAAAATTGCGAGTTCTTGGTTAGTAAACATGATACAATTTAGTTAAATGTTAGTCAATTTTAATTTAGCATAGGGGAGACTCGACGAAATCATATCTCTAGACTGCTTTACTCGTTGAATCTCGACTGTGTGCATAAAATTTACATAATTCGCTACTTTATCTGAATTGATTATAAACTCACTATTTGATTTTCTAAATAAAGTTGAGCTATGTCAATTATGGTACTTAATATACAGTTTTAAACAATTACTCCTCGCGAGATCGATATCAGTACTTAAACCAGTACTAAAACTTGACACCGTACACTTGCAGTAGTGAAAATTCGCAACAGAATATTTAACAAATGATCAGGAATTCGATTTCAACACTTTCTCGAACGAGTTTGTCGCACATGTTTTGCTCAGTGTATTTAATTGGCTAACGTGCTTTACAAACTAATGCGTTGTTCTAGATATTTACTCAGCAAAAGACAAAAAAACAACAAAAAAACAATGATCTAATTTCATTCAAGTATTTCACTTTTTGAATTGTACAGTATAAACTAAAGTCAAATAAGCCAATGTAATGTAGCAATATATAATACAATTAGTTCTCTCTTTCTAGAGAAACAATGTTATAAGACCTGTATCTAAGGGAGAAATATTATCTACCTGCCTTTATTTTTTAATACAACATAAATATAATTACGAAACGCCATTAACGGGACACAGGATCTCTTTAGGTTGACAACTTCTGAATTGCTATTTCCTTGAGAGACCGGGCTAATCTACCAAAAATTTTGAGGCTCTGCCCTGTTTTATCCTGTATATCCACCAACAATGCATACATAAAAAACGAAAAAATAGAAGCATAATAATAAATAATGCAGCAGATGAATCAACCATTCGTAATACAAATTACAAAATCATCTGATGAATTACAAAATGATGGTGCTGGCCAAATTTTGAAAGAAAAAACAACTCTTCAACTTGATCATTATTATGAATTTCAAGTCACTATGTAAATACTTTCTTCAATGTGGCGTGATTTACATTTGCAGTTAACTATGCCCATTAAGATTCTACTATGTACTCCAACTTCATCGTTAGTCGCATAAAATATATCAAATCGAACCGGACAGCTAAAATGGAGGATACAGGAGGGCAAAACATATATCCAACTCTGTTCATAAATATGATATCTACCAGTGTCTTTTGTTCGTAAATTAAATGGTAGTATCTAGTTTTTGGTGAAACTAAAAGCGAAGGAATTTAAAGATAAGATACAATCTGTTAAAAGCTGAAAGATATGGTCAGCAAAGAAAATATCATGAATAGCACACGAGTACAAAAGAAAGGAGTTTACCTCTCTTAGAGCTTCAAGTCTTTCAAGCACTGGAATTGAGTTCTGACACAGCGTATGGAGGTCCTCTTTGGCATCAAGTTGGGTGCTATGTGCAATTACTTTCATAGAGTGGCTGTAATCACTTATATATGCACTGTCGAGAAAATTTGCATCAGGGAAAGAGATTAATTTCACCACCACTGGTGTCTAAGCATGGAGAAAATTTTACCTATCTTGGAAATGAGCAAGGACGATGTTCATCACGTTTTGCATAAGCAGAAGCAAAAGCATAATAAGTCGATTCTTGTGCTCAACGATCTTGCACATCGCCGCCATAGCAATATATCTCCTATTTAGAGAGAAAATGTCATGAAGTTGTTGATATTATTATATAAATTTAAGCTTGATATAGTTTAACTTGATACATGACATAATCTATATTAGATGCAAAAATGAACTCAAAAAGGTGATCTAAATCAAACTAGCAAAATAATCTCGAATTATAACACTAAGCCATTCAAAGAACAATGTGAACTTGAGTAGGATATGCTCAAAAGATTAACACCATTATCAGATATGCACTAAAACAAAGACCAGTCAGCAAAATTAAGAGATAATGACAAAGCAAAAGAACAAAACATTATCTTAATCAAATTAGGTGGTCATATGAGGCCACCCAAATTCCTTAATGGCAGGCACGGTTATTGCTTTATCAAAACTGAAAACATCAGTTTTGGGTCCAGTTCCTCTAGATTATGAGTGAAATTTTTTCAAAAAAAAATTGTGGTATAAAAAATAATCACAGTGTGTCAGTGAGTTTATGAGGAAAATTTTTATTTATTTTATTTTTCAGTCAAACAAATTCATATAGGAGTGTCCATTCAAGTTCTGAACATAAATGAAAGATTTTTTTCCTAAATAGTTTCTGTTTCAAAAGATAAACAGAAAAAAGGTTAACAAATCCTCACATAAGACGAACCATTTTTTGCTAAACTTTATGGACATCCTGTAAATTCTTTTAAAACCAAATAAAGTTAACGATGTTCCATTAAGCATGGTTTGTCAGGTTGAAGCGTTAGCATGATACTATAAGATAGGTGGATTTCGGTACTATTTGGTGATGATATTAACGATGGTCAGACATGTAAAACAAGGATGAACTTCAGTTATCACCGAACCTACCAGCCATTAGTCAGGATAAGCTGGAAAACTTTTTTAATTGGTCAGCAAGCTACTGTGATCATCAGTAGATTGAGTACGCTACACTCAATCTTCAATAAACAATCAGTGCAGGAGCCATCGTGTGCATCCTAATGCTTGAGGTTAATAGATTAAAAAACTGTGTTCATTCTATTGCAAATTAAATTACACCAAGCACAAGTGATGACAATATATCAAAAAGCAGATGCTGACGACGATGGTCAAGCCAATAAGCTTTTGCTAATATAGTAACTGGACTGAATAAGATCACACTCATACCTTCAGACGTTCTAAATTCAAATTTTGGAGACAACCATAATAAAAACAAAGCACTACAACAGTTCCAATCAACAGCTGACTGACAGCAAGCTAGGAAAATATATTGATCATTTACTTCCTTTTCCCCTTACAAAAGAGTATAGATGCAGGAGAAAAGCCAAATAATGTAATGTGATGCTCCCATCCCCCACTAACCACTGAGAAATTGTACGTGTGTGATTGAAGAGAAGGATAGACTGATCAATACCTTTTATGTATATTTTCTGGCGATGAAACACAATCTTGAGGTACATACATGTTGATGATTTCATCAACTTCCTGTCTTGCTAACTCGTTGATGTCTTTAATCTATAGAGTACATATTTCATAACTTGTGTAATTACCGAGGTCTGAGAATAAAATATATCGAGATAATCTAAAAAAGCATATCATGGACCTTGTTAAGCAGTATATATTTTTCCTCTGCAGCTCTTTCAATAGCAGTTGCCATAGTACCAAGAAAGAAAACAAGCAAAGTCAGCGTAGGTGGCTGGCATCCAGCAGAAGCACGATAGTCTGTAGGAGCATCTGAAACCTATTATCAAGGAATTTATGATCAGAGAGCATGTTCGTCAATTTTAAATTCCATTTTGTTCAGTAAGAGCTGCACAGATAGCAAGCATCCTTGACATTTACCTGTAGTCTCAGGGACTTCTTGGTCACAAGAAAATAAAGATAAGAGCTTAAACTAAAGCAAAGGCGGGATATGCTAGCTTCAGCCTTCTGTTGAATCTGAAATTCATGCACAGGTGAAAGGATCAGACAAATCAATAAGTTCAATGGAACGTGTGCTTTAAGAATGTATGAAGTGACACCTGCATCTCATGTGCTGAATTTGTGTTTTACAAAGAAGATACATCCAATGTACAAATCTTACATAGATTGTAAATTGGATAATAATGATAACTGCTATAACAAGTCATCACTTTATTTTAGGTTAGCTCATTGGACGATGAGACGTTTTCTTCTCCATCAACCAAGGAAAAAGGTTATAGCAATTTCATTGATATAAAGAATCTTGGATAAGTATGTACTGTTTATATGCTCTTATACTAGTCACATCACTCGCAACATGTGTGTCTTACAAATTATTTGATCAGATTGTTGTCATCCATGTTATTGATGATAAACTTTAACTCCATGTTGAATTATTAAAAAGAGGTGAGGTAGAAAATCAAGTAAGATTACTGTAAGAGAGTGGTAACACACCAAAATGACCACTCGTAACCTATTGTTACTTAACAAACACTAGTCTAATAAGCATACATGATGCTTATGTAAGATATATCACAAAATTTTTAATATATTTTGATATAGAAAATTTTAAATAATTAGTAAGTAAATGAAAATATAAGTACATAGAAATATCCAATTAAAGAGAGAATTATATTGATTACAATTATATTTTGTAAATAAATTTATTACATTTCCATTTTAGCACTGTATCACTTTTATTAAAAATGAAGAGTAATTTGGTCAAAATACTTCACACCAAAGAGAAAAAATTGGCATTAGAGTCTTGCCGTTATTATATATTAATATAGCAAGAGCATCTTCAATTGGTCTCTTTGATAATGTGCTAGAGCATCTTAAATTGGTCTCTTTGATAATGTGCTTTTGCGTTATATACATATACATATAAATGAAAAGGAAAAGTCTTTTCAGCTGTTAGATACCTAAATCTAACACTCCCTGAACTCAAACATAAAATATTATTTATTTCAAGCGTACACAAATTCTAGGAAATGTAAAACTCGAATGATGATCATTCTTAATGCAATTACTCAACAGCGAATTCATACTCTCCCTAAGCAGTATACTTCTATACTTGTATGGTTGTTCATAAGCTAATTCACTATTTAACATCAGTAATATTTCAGAAATCACTAATCAACAATTGTAGCCTAAACAGGCCAAAAGTAGACTTTATAGTGCTCTATGTTGTCTAAACACCAAAAGAAAGGATCACTAACAGACTGACACAAAACTATCTTTTCATGATCAATGAAATGCACTCCTATTAGAACATGAGTGCAGCCATAATATTATTAACATGCATGCCCAGTTGGATGAGTTGCTAACCAAGGATAAATCGAAAAAGATATGATTATACAGAAAAAAAATTGAGGTTGTAACAACTGAAAGAAAGTCTCGGCTGGATGAGAGGGATGGTTTGAGGTTATTCAATACCGCAAACCCCTATTTATGAGGAAGTGTGAAAGGATAAAATTAGTAGATCCCAAGAAATAAGAGGATACCAAAAGTAACTTGACAGAGAAATTTAAATCAGAGGCATTTGATTTGTTTAGTGGAGATACTTAACTCTTTTAGCCAGAAGTCAGGACTGAATATTAACTTGGAAAAAAATGTTTTGTTGGGATTAAATTGTTCGGAAATGGAAGGTTTGGCTTCAGAGATTGGGTGTAAAAATGAGGAGTGACCAATTAAATCTCTGGAGTACTGTTGGGAGGTAATTCTAGGAATTAAGCCTTTTGGGTACCCGTGGTATCTAAGATGTCAAAAAAGTTAGAAAGGTGGAAAAAGCGTTTTTATCATCGGGGGCCGATTAAGCTTGATAGCGGCAGTGTTGAGTGCAATGACAACGTATTTCATGTCTCTATTTAAAGTACCATTAGGTGTGGCAAATGGTATGGAAAAGATTATGAGGGATTTTATGTGGGAAGGAGCCAATGGGAAGGTGCATTGTCATTTGGTTGCTTGGGATCAAGTTTGCAAGCCAAAAGATAGAATGGTTGGGAATTGGGAATATTTGTTTGAGGAATATGGCACTTTTAGGGAAATGGTGGTGGGATGTTATGTGGAAAGGAAATCTTTGTGAAAAAAAATTATTAAGAGCATTTAAGGATCGCAAGATAATGATTGGGACGTGGGGTTGGCAAGGAATAAGACTTTAGAAATCCTTGAAAATTTATCACTCGATCTTACCTGATTTTTCATCTTTTAGTTACGGCGGTGTTCAAAAGGAGGAATATCTTTCGTTTTTGGGAGGATAATTTGGTGGAGGGTTTCGTCATTCAAAGATTTGTTCTTTTTTTTTCCAGATCTCCTCGAGTCATAACAAACCTATCAGCAATTCATCAGTAAAGTGGACCTTCCAGTTGATTTCACATATGCCTGGGATCTGTGCTTTAGAAGTAGAAGGGCTTTGAATGAGGTTGAATTTGATAGGTTGAGCACTTTGTTGGGTTTTAGAAACTTTTCATTTGGAGTTGGGTATGGCGAATTTTAGGGCTTGGTTGGGGGGCTCTTCAGGGTTTATTCGGTTAGATCTTCTTATGAGTTTTTTTCCGGTCAGTAATTTTCTTAATTTCCCTTGGTTGCGATTCTTTGCAAAAAGATGGTCCAATTGTGTATTATGTCTGAACTGGTGCAATTTGCTCTAACAAAGAGGAGAATCAAGATCAGCTACTTTTGCATTGTTCATTCACGAATGGAATTTGGAACAGAGTATCGCACGAATTGGCTACGGACTACGGAGTAGATATTTCCAAGAGCAGCGCATGATATGTTTCTTTTGAACCCAGAATTACCTAACGGACGGAAATGTCGGACCTTTTGGAATGTAGTAATTCATTGCTTATTTTGGTCAATTTGGTTGAAGTGGAACAGAATAATTATCAACGATATAGCAGATTCTATAGCCGAGGTTTGGGAAAATATTAGGTTTAGGATTGCTCGTTGGACGAGAAAGCTTGTAGAGTTTAATCATTTCTCTATCTCAGATCTAGTAAGAGATTGAAAAATTTTATGTTATTGACGACAGTAGTCTCCTGTATTGTGCTTTTGCGGATATCTTATCCGACTCTTTGTACTCTATTTTCATATTTTAATATAATTTCGTTTCATGAAAAAAAAAAAGAATGGTACAGTGATTCTGATCACACAATTTTTTTAAAAAATAGAGCGCTATATAGAAAAGAGATTTAGCCCTGGTAACTAGAAATTAAGGCTTCCGGCATATAGCCTCTAAGTCTTCACAGTTGAGCAAACCACAAACTCCAGTGACATAGTGAACAACTTACTTTAAACATATAAAAACATATCAAGATACCCAAGGAAATTAATAGCTAAAAACTTATCTTTCAATGTGAAAGGTATTTTGCTCATTTCTTAGTGTTTGTGTTCAAGGATTCTCGAACTTTAGGTACAATGTGTGGTTTAAGGCAAAAAGTTGTAACAGCAGGAAACCAACTGGTCAATTCAGTTACATGCCCAGGGTTTGTAATAGGTGTACTGTACCTTAAAAATTTATTAACATCTGTGTCACTAACAAGTAGGGGTAACATAAACATGAAGATCCAAACTTTTATTATAGTATAGACCACTACTCTATGCTGTCTACAGAACAAGAATGGAGAATTTTCAGTTTCATTACCTCCGATCGGGATGATTGGGTAGAAGCAAAAACATCTGGATCGCGGGAGAAAAGAGTACGCATCATCCCAAATAGCCCTTGAATGAAGCCATATTCATCGTTTTCTTCATATGGCCAAACCTTAAAAGTTAATTAAAAAATCATATGCAGAAAGAACCCTCAGTACGAAATAAAGGCCAAAAACCACAAAAAAAGGACTGCAATTTGTACTGTTTGACAGTTACGACATGCCTCATAATTTCAATAGTCATCATGTATTTTCATCTGTATCTTAAAAATATAGTCCATTGTTTAACCCAAAGATATACAAACGGCAAGCACAGCCATTTGTCTGACATTAAAAACAGGTTTGATCTAATTTTGTTGGCTTTTACCTTGCTAAGTATGCCAACAACAAGATTAATTTGTTCCATTGTCAATTCATCAGCATCAGAAAGATCTTCCCGGAGAATTCGATCGAAGAGCAACTGATGACCTTTGACAAAATCTAATATTTCGCGTACAACTTTATTCTTTACCTATCAAATACCCAGAGATGGCCAGAAAGAAAAATTACAACTCAGTCACAATGGTCATTGAAAAATTTAGATTTACAGAATTTACTTCCATGGTAAACTCAAAGAAACAAAAAAAAAAAAAAGAACAGAGAGAGATAGAGAAGAAGAAAGTATAATGAAATAAAATGTCCAAGCAAAATGTAGATGCATTCAGCTGTTTCTGGAAAAATATAGCTCCTTTAGTAAGCTTTTTTAAAAGCCTCAAATTTTATATCTTATCATAAATCATGCCGCATGAATTAAGAGATTTAAGAAACAATTTTCATCAATATCAAAATGAGTAAGTAAACAAGAACTGTGCCTGAACATTTAAAGACACATATTCTTTTGAACAGTCAACTTGACCAACTTTATATTTGTGGTTTAAACATGAAACACTCGCACACCGGTTTCTATGCAATCAATTCATTCTCAATAATTAATGCAAGGGTTCTCAGAAGTTTGAGACTTCCACATCTATGGTCCATTAATTCCCAGAATAACTTTAATACAGGAAAAAAAAAACATTCATGCTACGAGATTCATACTCTCAAATGTATCTTAACAAATACCATATATATGACTTCGGCCATTTTTTCTTATGACCAACAAAAACATAATTTGCCAAACAAAATTCTAGATTCCAATGAGTGGCCAGCAGAAATGATCATACACATCAATACTTTATGTGATACATCATACATGGATTTTGTCTCAATCACTCTCTAGAAGAACATAATGAAGATAATAGATCTCCAAGTTCCTCATTAGTTAATTATAGACAGTAGGGACAGCAGCTAGCTTTGAATTATTAATGCAAAATAGAAAACAAAGGGTCTTAGAAGAGGTCATTATCATGCAATTCTATAGGTTTCCCCATTCCATTATCTGCCTTCAGCCGGAATTGTCTGAAATCTAATTCTGTGAAAATCTAGCTTTTCTATCTCAAGGTTCCGTTACAGAATAAACTTGAGGAGGTCAATATAGAGCATTTCAAATGGCGCTTAAATTATGACTTCAACTAAAATCTGTTACAGAGAAAATTCTACTCAAGAAAATTCTATCGGACATCATCAACTCATGCATGAAGTGTAATAAAAATAAGTATTTTTCTTATATATACCAACATAATTCACCTCAAATAACTCAGAAGTATCAACCAGCGAAGTCAAGGAATACACCAATCTCAGTATAGGAGCAACAACCATTCTTTGTTTATCAACATTAACAGATAAATTCATCCCAATCCTCTTATCAAAACGCTGGACATTTCCCTGATAAATGGAAAAAATTTCAGATTCGGCTAGACACCAGAGTCAGTGACTAGAAGACAATTTGAAAGACGGTGACAGAAGGAAAAAACCTTCATTTGCAGATTCAGAGTTCTGCACGAAGCAACGTGTTCCAGAGAACCCATTGAAAAAAGAACTTGTGCCCCAGACTTCCCATATTTGTGGCTAATTCTCAGCAGCAAGGCAAGCTCTGCTTCTAAAGTGCAGATTCGCTGCATTGAATCTAAAGAAAATAGACCATCCTGGCATCGGACAAAGGTATGACATAGTATGAGTAATTAAAAAAACATGAATAAACCCAATGTAAAGCAAGAAAAGAAATCATAGAAAGATCAAATATTTAACCAAAATTATTAAAATATCCAACCATATTGTTTCAGAGAAAATGGGCAATCATATAAATATCTCTTCTGCATGTTATAAGGGCATTAGATGCAACGCAACGGCCAACGGTTTACCATTGAATATTTGAAAGTAGAAAAAAACCTATTTTCAACGATTATCATTTATTTAACAAACAAGTTTCAAAAGTTGACCAGATCTTTTAACTGTCACATCTACAACAATACTTTTCCTGTTCAACTGCGCTCCAAAGTACTTAAGTGAGAACAGAACAACTTTACTCCTATAACAATGAAAAATCAGATTCAGTATGAACATCACCATCAGTTTTTTATTATTTACAAGTTGTTTAATAAGGACAGTGGTTACATTCAACAGAACGAGGCATGTCTTCAGCTAACAATTAAAAAATCCCAAGGATATTGTCAACAAGATTTGCAACAAAAGCTTGCCAAGTTCTGATGCCTATCCTTCTTGAAAATTAATCACCATGTGTGGCGGCCAAACCTCGCCACATAATCATACAATATGTAACGTCATATGCATAAAAAATGTATTTCCAACGACATAATAATATAATGCATATACGACAAAATAGTACAATCAACATACTATTTAAATCAGTATAGCAGGAACAATGTAATAAGTACATACACGTAACTCAAATAAGACAATGAGCTATATTGTCTCTATCTACTATCAACTACATGACTATTTAACTAGACACACCTAATATAATCTCAGAACACACACAAACATAAAATTTCCATCATTAAATGCAGATAGCTGCATAAAAGTCTGTAAAATTTTCTGATGGTTATGGAGGAGCATAGAATATTTGGGGAACAGGCGTACCTGACATGAAAAATTACTGATGTTCAAGAAGTGGGCTCTCAAAAATCCTCGACTCTGAAGTTGGCCCAAGAAGAACTTATCATGATCAATACAAATTAACGCATCCAAAACATATAGTGACACAGTTTTTGCAGATTCACTTCCTTGAGTGGCGTCTTTTAAAACCTAAATTCCAAACAAATAAGATGGATTAGGAAATAAAGCAAAAAATGGTGCAGGTGTAGAAATTAAAACTTATGGAACATGGCATGCAGGTCGCTATTTTTTTTACTATTATCAAAGTTCATTTTATGTTTTCAGTCTTGTATGTCACTAGTTGGAGCTATCCTGGGCTGGTACAACTCATGCATATTCTTGTAATAAGAAGCCCTAGTCTAATCGCTGCCTTCTGGCGTTTTCCCCGAGACCGAGAAAGTAATAAAGTAGCACACTGCAAAAACACTTCAAGCAGTTCCAGTATTAACTCCCAGCCAAACTATGTCCTATTTAAAGTACCCTGGGATTTTTTTTATAACAAGAAGCCACTTTTTTCTTCAGTTCAAGATTGATTTGAAGAGAAGAAAGAGGTCTGAACCCTAAGCTCTCTCTCCATACCTAAAAAAACAAAACATAAATACGCATGACATCAAATCAAGAGGGCACGGAGAATTTTACCACAGATATAAGAAAGGCCAAAGGAAAATCTGTTCAAATCAACTGCACCAAACATTCCCAAACGTAGGGAAGACAAACCTAAGCAATGCAACACTAACTAAAGCGAATCGATTAAGGGGAACCTCCAATGATTCCTTTAATCAAAATTTCAGTGGAAAAAATCCAATTCTAATCAAAAGCAAAAATATAATATATTGATACAAACTCACAACCATAAAGTGCAAGTGAATTTATTGACAACAGAAGTTAACAAATATTTTTTTTTTTATTTAAAACTAAACTTTATTATAATAATAGAAGGGGTTACAAGAGAAGCGGATGAGTAAGCCGCAAAACACCTCACAAAAGAAAGAGAAAAGCGACTACTACACTAGTGTCAGGAACATATAAATTTGATCTGAATTAAACAGGTGATTAAACTCTGACAATTTTGTCGTCCAAGTCGCAACTTTAAATTTGATCTTCTCCAAGACCTTGTCCATAGACTCCGACAAATCTGTGAAAAGTCTTTTGTTCATATCCAACAAAATCGACCAAAAATGCAATGAATTACCAAATACCAAAAGCTTCTAGATCTTCTCCCAACGGGGAAGCCCGACTCCGTAAGAAACAAGTCATGTGCCTTTCTTGGGAAAGTCCATTCGAAACCCAACTCTTGCAATACTTTTATTCATACACCACTCGCGAAAGAACAATGCAACAATACATGGTCCTGATTCTCCTCTTTCTTCCGGCATAAGCTACCCATTGCGGGCATAAGGCACTGACAGGCCTTTTTTTTCACAACGAATCACAAGTCGGCAGTTTCCCCAAAGCCACAATCCACGAGAAAACTTGAACCTTATGCGGGATAGGTACTTTCCAGATATTAGGGTAATACGAGAATAAAAGAAAGTTGGAAATCGGGAAGAAAGTCGTAGAAAGAACAAACAGAAAAAAACCTGGAAGAATCTCTAAACCCAACTCAAAAATCCTCCGTGCCCAACTACAAAAATTAACAAATATTAAATATATGAACCATTCAACGCCATCCAAATTATATCCACCGAAAGTTTTGATACCAAGATAGTAAAGCTTCTATTTTTTACGATAAGACTCAATAAATTAACCTAGTAGGGTCATTGCTACGTTAATATTTTTTACAAGGTATCAGAAACTGCTTATCAGTCATTTTTTATCCAAGGACTAAAAACTGTCAGCCATGAATTTCAAGGATGCCATGGTCGGCGCCAGTCACAATGGCGGCGGCAACGGAAATTCCAGCAGCGGCAACGACCAAGGTCCTGCCCATCCTGGTGTAACAGCGTCCCTGCCCTCAAATCTTGCTCTCTCTAATGATAATTCTCTCCAAATAATGATTCATAAACTGAACGGGAAGAATTATCTTGAATGGGCTCAACCCGTTCGACTGGTGATCGATGGAAAACGGAAGCTAGGTTACCTGAATGGAGAAATTAAAGCTTCGACATCTAGTGATGCAAAATACATTGTTTGGCGGTCGGAAAAGTGTGACGTATTAATTCCATGGACCCAACGGTTGGGAAACCATTTATGTTTTTGCCGACAGCCCATGATGTGTGGGAAGCAAGCCTTCAGAAACTCCAAAGACTGGCTGGGAAACTGATCTATCTGTCTCACACTATACCAGATATTGTCTTTGATGTAAGCTTGATAAGCCAATTCATGCATGCACCATGTAAAGAGCATCTAGATGTACATCGAATTCTTCGGTATCTAAAATGAACATCAGGCAAAGGAAAAGAAAACTGAGTCAAGAAAATTTGAGGTACTAATGCTGACCAGGCGGGCTCCGTCAGTTATCGGAGATCAACATCTGCCTAACAACACCTTTGTGTGGGGTAACCCAATGACGTGGATGAGCAAGAAACAGAATGTTGTTGCAAGAAACAATGCGGATGCTGAGTTTAGACCTATGTACTATGGCTCCAGGAGTAAGTGAGCAATCGATGAACCCTAGCCTTTCTTTCTAGTCGTCTCTCATCTCGTCGCACATCCTAGCCATCGTTTAACCCACCGGTCCCTCCGCCCAGAGTCATCCTTTACCTTAGCTGAGGCCATACCATTTCAATCTTTCTGAGGCCGATCTCTTCCCTTTTGATATTTTCTTTCCTTGAGATGCTACCTTGGGGTTCTTTGAAGCAGCCGGTGAAGAAATTTACAAGTAGGGATGTTAATTAGTATTGCAAAGTGTATTGCGATCCATATTATTCTCGGTTGGAGGAAGAATTTAAGGTTGAACAACAATTGTTCTAATCAGAATGGGTGTTGAGGGGCTTCAATTTGTCTAACAGAAAGAACTAGGAATGCGAGTTACTTGTCAGAAGCAGATTTCAGCAGCGCACAACGGATGCGTTCGAAACTATGGGACTACATCAACAATCCCAAAGCGTGTTCGAATTTTAACCGATTTAGGGGCAACAATGCAGTGTTTTCTTTTCAAAGGTTTTTCAATAACCGAGACAGTTTTTGGAAGTGACTAAATTCATTCAGCAAGGTAAAAGACTAACACATCATAGTACCAAGTGGAAATGCTATGTGTGGGTGGAAGTGTTTGGGAATGAAGAAAGAAATTTTGGTTCGGTATGGGTTGTTCCAAGATCTTCACACGAGCTATTTAATGCAGATGTTGGACATGAACTTGGCATGAGAGGTAAAAAAATTTTGACATTGGTAATTCATTGTATTTTTCTAGTCAGTTTGGCTGGAGGGAATAGAAAGATTTTTAACAATTTAGAAAAGTGTTGAAGAGTGTTGGAACAAGATTAAAATCCGAGCATATGACCGAATTGGGAAGCATATAGAGTTTAAAAATTTCTCGATCTCATATTTATTGAGGGATTGGAGTTATATATGTTGTTGATATGAACAGAACTTTTGTTTTTCCTTTCTTCCAGTGCGGATGACTTGTCTGCTTCGTGTAACTAATAGCATTTAAATATTTAATATAATATTGTTTCTTATAAAAAAATTGATAAAAGTTTCATAAAAGAGAAGATTGAACGAGAAATAATCTGCACTTCTTTTATTCCTACTACTTTGTAGGTTGCAGATATTCTAACCAAAGGTCTCTCAAGACTATGTTTTGAAGATGAAGTTAACAAGTTGGGCATGACAAATATCTTTGCACTAACATGAGGGAGAGTGTCGACAACTCGACATGCTATCTTTTATTTTTAATTTTTAGTAAACTAAGATTTGATTTTTATTTAGGCCATCTATTATATTATAGTAAGATAGGATATTCTCTCATATTTGTAGGGATTTCATTTAGAGGCTTTCTGTCTATTTATTTTGTACACTGTATTGAGAACTATATTAAATAATAATTTTCTCGTCTACCAATTCTATGTTTATATTTTCCAGATAAAGGGCCAAACAAAATCAAATAAAATTCAAAAAAAAATAGATAATCATCCAAGTACAGACCAGGTTAAGAATCGATTGAGCTTCCTTTCTCATGATAGCAAAATTTGCATGAGCCAATTCAGCCTGATCTTTGTCAATCTGTAAGAAATGACACATGTTTATTCAATTACATGGTCTATAAAGGGAAAAATGTTTACTTTGAAGTCAGCAAACCTTTTCGAGATCCAAATCTCCATTGTCTTGTTCGTCGTCTGATAAAAACTGTAGAATCGTCGAGGGAACATCCGGATCAAGCATATGCCGACAATACTGGAGATAACTAAGAAGCAAAGCATATTGGCTGATTCGGCCATGACAAAAAGGGTCAGATACATTTCCTGTTTTAAGTAATTTGTCATGCAAATAATTGTAAGTCAAAGTCATACCGCCTTCTTAATGCTTCCGAAGATTCATGTCTAAGAATTGCCATGATAAGCTTAAACAAAATAGAATGGCAAGCCCCATTGGATAACCGTTTCGCCATAATAATGTCAAGACATGTAACAGTGTCAGAATTTAAGCCACCAGGGAATGCAAATCTTTCATCACGCAGTTTGGCCATGCATGTGAGACCAACCTTCAAACAACTCATAATTCAAGTCATTTCACATTAAGCAAAAAAGTTGAAAAAAGAAAAAGAAGGGAAGGACAGAAAAAAATAGGACCAAATCACGGTTCAGCAACGAAGCAATCTAACCTGTGTCAATATTTGTGACATCTTTAAGGAGCAGTTTGAAGAACCAGAAGCATTCAAGGAGGCATCTAGCAAACTGTCCACATGGAACTCAACTGAGAAAAAATGAGTGTGCATCTAAAGCTGAGAAAGAAAAGGAGGCTTACTTACTGAAACAACACTTCTGATCGGTTCTCAATGAATGAAATCTTTTGGGATGCAGATATCTGTAAAAGGGAAGAACAAACAACAGAATGGCAACAGAGCATCTGAGATAATTAGCAAGTTATTTTGTAATGACTGAGAAGCTACCAGCAAAAAAATATTTGAATAGGATTTTTTCCCAAGTATGGGCCGATAGCTACTAAAGAGATTTTATCAGGTAGAAGAGATACTTTAGTTGGATAAGATTCCTACACATAAGAGAATAAGAAGATTAAGCTTGCCCAACCTAATTCTTTCTTGTATAATATTTGCTAATAGAGATAGCAAAGTAATCTAAACAAACAGAGGAATATATTCCTAGAATATATCCTCATGACATTCTAACAAAGGTGGAAGAAAAATGCATTTATGTACAAAGATCTCTATACATGAATGATGCAGATATAGAAAAACGGTCAACCACGCAATTCAACCACCCATCGACTCGCCAATGCCAATTCTCACCAGCTCGAGGGGAAAAAGGTCTCATAACAAATAAAAAATATAACAAGGAAAACCATCAAAACTAGAGCAAACCTCAACAATTTGAGACCAGCTTGTTAACATATGAAGTTGAGCAGCTTGTTCTTCAAGGTTTTTGTTATAATTCCATCCCCATCTCAATAATTGTTGGATCGCCTCTCTTATTTCATTCAATTCAGTTTCACTCGCAAAAGAACCTAATTGGGGATTGATCAAATTGAATTTCTGGGGAGAAAGAAAACATAAAGTCGATATCGTTTAGTCTGTGCTATACCAGCAGATCAAAAGTGGATGTCAAATTAAACAAGGACTACAGCAGAAAGCACCTGCCAAAGTTTATCTCTGAAAGAAGCTAGGTCAATAAGTCGGTCCCCACGCTCTGAACGATAATACACACCCCTTTCAG
The DNA here is from genome assembly GCF_012295235.1 of Primulina huaijiensis. Classification (NCBI taxonomy): domain Eukaryota; kingdom Viridiplantae; phylum Streptophyta; class Magnoliopsida; order Lamiales; family Gesneriaceae; genus Primulina; species Primulina huaijiensis. The sequence goes on from NC_133321.1 coordinate 18,776,117, forward strand.
AGGTTCCTGGGTTGGTGAGTATGTCCTCAGCCTAGAAAGAATATAAGAGCTGAAAGTATAATGGAAGCCAAGTACTAAAACAGCAAATAAAATAATCTTACCAGAGATGCGAACTTTACACTAGAGACGAACTGAGAAGACTTTAATGTAATATCTGGTGATTCAAACTGGATGATTTCAAGCATTTCTAGAATCTACAATTAAAAACAAAAATCTTAGTGCTATCCGTATTCATGACCAACCAACAAAGACAATATTGATTAAAAAGTATAAACAAACAGATTGGACAGTTTGGTACCAAGTAAGAACCAGTACATCACAGATTTAGAGATTGTCGGGAAGAAGTCCTAAATAAACCTACCCAACGTAGGGTTAGAAACCTTTTAGATGCATGATGACAATTCCAAGGATGGTAGTTTGTTATATGAATTACTTAAAACAACTTCAACGAACCACAACAAAGCTGAATATCAAACAGATGTCCCATCTTGTTAGCATAGAAACACTATTGAATACCTCTTTATCATCCTCACACTAACCTGGTGCTAAGTGCTAACTGTAGTTTTGCATTTACATAATTGATTGCAGCTAAAATTTCCATTGAAAGTAACAAAAATAGAATAAAAATAATCACAATTTTTAGATAATATGTTTATTTCATGAGCTTTCAAGGTACAAACTTTTGTGGTGCAGACTTTTTCGGCAAACACCCAAGTAACAAATTATACTGCCAGAGAAGAGATTTTAATGTGTAAATAAAGAACAAAGATGTGTTTTCAGCCCATAAGAGCATTTCAGTTCTTTTGAAAATGCTTAAAAAAACACAAATACCCGTAACCAACGATACCTTGTTTCTGTTGGTTGAACTGCTTGTGGCAATATCAGTGACATTTTTGTCGTAGGTCGAAATATCATAATTAATCCCGAGTTCAACAAGTTTTTGCCCAAACAATTCAGCAAGAATGCTTTGGCATGTTTCTCGATGTACTGAATTCGTTGTGTCAGCTGTATGTAATTCTACAGCCAAAAGCTTTAACAACCACGATCTCTACAAAAGACGAGAAGATATTTAGGAAATAATAAATCCATCTTTGCAGTAAAATGAGTAGTTGTTCAAAATTTTTACAAAAAAAAAAAAAAAAAAAGAAAAAAAAAAAAAAAAAAAAAAAAAAAAAAAAAAAAAACAGTATTGAACAAAAAGTAGGTTAGGATAAGGTTATGGAATTCACATCAATTCTGAAGGAACCATCCTAGTTATTAAGGGCGCAAAGCAAACCAATAAAACTAAAACAAAAGGCGATCAGAATCTCAGTGGATGGTGATATCTTTGCGCCATCAGATTTTATTATACCTTATGCATATTAAAATAAAATATAGCAAAGACCACCCAATCATATTGAAATGGGTTGTTACAAATCAAAAATGACGTTAATATCGCTATTCAAAGAAGTAACCCAAAACAAAACTTTAGTTAATATATCGCATATTAGAGAGGGCAATAAACATAGATGTATCAACAAGAAAACCTGATGAAGTGAGCTGATACGCAGCGCCTGCCCGCTATTTCTTTCAGGAAGAGGGGCAACACCAATTGAGTTCAGGTGCTGAGAGGGAGAACATTGGCAGGCACAATAAATATTAAACATTTTCATTGAGGAAAACAAACAATCTAAAATCTTAGGGTGGAGAAACTAAACCTTTACAAAGAACTTGTATTTTTTGGAGCACAACAAGTCCATGGTAGGCACCGAAGTAAGTGGATCCGTGCATAATTCATAGAGGAGCTGCAAAATACAAGTATTATATTCTGCAAATTGACAAGGAAACAAAGTTTGCAATAGTAAAGGGTAAAAAGGAAGTTGAAGCATTATGTCAAACCTGAAAACTAAATTCGTGAAGCAAAGAATTGACATCAGGCCTTGAAAGCTTATCTAAAACATCGAGAATAACCTTCAAGCAACTACAATTAATCAAAAATGCATTTCGTGTTAGAATTTTTTTTAAAAAAAAAAAAAGAAAATCAACTGCATCTGCAAATAATTGTAACTGAACGCATAAGCAAATATACATAATGATAATAATACCTGTAATGAAATTTTGGCTGAAGCAATGTCCTTTCAATTGGGATATCAACATCAAATTTAAGCAATAAATGGGTCATATTAGGGGCTGGTCTACCGATATTGTCAATAAGAAGCTGCATTTGGGAAAATACACTTTGATGAAATTTGTGAAATTATATTATAAAGTATAAGTGAAATATTTTTAACCAGTGGGCAATGGCATACAAGGTTTTTGCTCTTATCTGAACATCAAATTTGCAAAAACAAAATGGTAGACATTTATTCCTAGCATGATCCAAGACAGAAAAAAGAACAAATGAATATCCTGTCACACAACAGATAAGGTACAAAACTAATAGCATCACAGACATTAACCATAAATCATGACTTTATTTATTTGGGAAATGCATAAAACCATAAAACCTACAAAAAGTATCAGGATCATCTGCCCTTTTCTTAACTGAGAGATCCCCTTAAGAAAAACAATACTTCAGGTAGCTAAACAGTAATGCAAATAACTACAAAAGCTGTTAAAGCAAAGCAAGTAAGCAACTATATTGACAAATGATGAGATATTCTGAATTTTAGATAAAAAGAACTTTGCAAGGTTCTTGAAAGGAATCACTGTACATTCCTCCGACCTAGATTTTAGCACTTGTCGTGTCAAAAATGAATAAACATAAAACAATATCTGATATGCACCACAAATCATTTATCATTGCAAAAAATATACTTCTTGGAAACAAAAAATTTACCTGTCCGATAGTCTAAAGGAAAAAAGAAAAGAAACAGCAGAATTCGAACTAACTTGCATTATTAGGAGACCAGGATCTTCACTGCTATCCTCAATATTCTGACAGTCTTCAGACCGCAGCTCTAAGCAGGCAGCATAATCCTCAATCAGACCACTTGCAGCTTTGTTTTCTAACAGCAACTGTGAGAGCCCAACAATACGTGAACTGCAAGCAATTTGACAACTTAGTTGTTGTAGAACATTATCAATTAATATAATCAAGTAAAATGAGGACAAAATGGAAAGATTGCCTCAGAATGCTCAAGATTTTGATGGAGCAAAGCTGAATCTGGGGCAGAAAATCATATCTGACAAGCTCCAATAAAGCTATAATTTGATTATGATCCTGAGAGAGTATGACATCCAAAGGCTGCACTAAGAAGAAAAGATCAGGGAACATTATCATTCAAGGTCCAAATGTTACAGTGAGGAACTATAATAAAATCAGATACACGGTAGCAGTTACGATAGTATTAGTTAATGACTCACAGACACCCCAAGAACTTGAGAATGTTCAAGGGAAAAAAGTCACAAAAACATTGATAATGAACTGATTGGCAAGTAAAGAGATCAGCTTTTCATGTTCTCAGTGCTAAGAAATGACAATAATAATCAATAAAACCCCAAGATAATGCTTCAGAGGACATTGACTGCCAAACTTCAAGGAGGAGCCAAATAGCCACAGCAATATTAAAAAGGAATACATAGCATAAAAAATTGATCCAGCAGAGAAAGTAAATCAACTATGTCAAAACATTTGTCTGGCAAATTATTTGATTTAATTTTGTTTCCCTTGAGACTAAAATGATTGATTCAAATTGAACTATGTATAGTAACTTAAAAATTAGTACACCTTTTCCATGGATTCCATAAAAGAACAGGTATCATCTCATGAATTGAACTTCATAAGACCACGAACGAGTCCCCTCATCCTAGGACAAGTCTAGCAGTCCTTCGTTAAAGGTTCTGCTTCAAACCAATTGTCATAAAAGAAACCTTCGATTGCAGGGATAATGGAGCCAGGCAAATTGGAAATGATGGAGAAAGATAAGAAAAACAAGGTTTCAGCCCCAGAAAAGAATTATCAAAACTTGGAGTTTGTAATTATAATGTAAATAATTTTGGTTGAAATACTACTAAGTGTAGCTTTTGGGACAAACAGTTTGAACAAGGTTCCACCCACTCTGCAACAATATTCCCATTCCTTGATTGTACAATCTCCCACATGCTCACAGCTTGAACAAGAACGATTAGAAAACTAATGGCACCAGAATTTGTTCAAGCTTACATCAAGTGACGCTGCTATTTATATTATAGGCTTCTCAAACTTAGTGTTGCAGTTGACGCAAGATTAGCTTTAGTCTAACTCATGTTTTGTCATTTTATAGTTTAGCTTAATCATGTAGCCCCTGTATAGTCTAAGTATTAGTGCGAGTTAACAAATTGGAGAAAGGCCAAAGTAGTCAGATGTAAGATAGTGTTGAAGAGGAGAGGATAAGGTTGTCTCTGTCACATTTCACACGGTTCTAAAATCCGCTAGGCCCTAGTCGGGCGCCACAACAGCGCCTAAAGCCTAGGTGGGGACTAGACGCCGCTAGGCGGATTCCACGTTATCAAGAGACTTGTAATTGTTCTTAAAATAAATTTCAATCCAAACTTTGTTAAAATCTAATTGACATCTGGTTCATTCCTCATGCTTCTTCCTCTTAAGGCGGGTCAGGATTAGGCAATGCAAGAGAAATTAAAATAAAGAAAAAAATTACATATAGACTCTGGTTCAATTTTCTTATGTATGCAGAAATGAGCATCGTGGTTTTAATTGGACTTTCAATCCCAAAAAACTAAAAGCACAAACCTATAATTCTTTCTTATGTCATATTCTGGTTTAGTCGGGCTTTCAAAAATTAGAAATAGAAAAAAAATTCTCAAAAACTCTAAAGGCTTAGACCCGCCTAGGCGCCCTTGCCACCTAGGTTGGCCTCCTAGCACCTTTTCGGCGCGGTTGGGCGGCCGCCTAGCCCGAGTTTTAGAACACTGGTATTTCAAATAAAGTGTGTACTCTCTTTTGCATTAAAGAACCAAGGATATGAAATATATTCATTTTGGTCTATACTGCATCACATGAAGGCATATCACCACCATAAGATTTTATGCGATTTATTCCCAGTAATCTTCTTATTAGCTTCTAATGCCTTGGACAATTTTTTTATCTAAGTAGCCTCCCATAGAACACATCAAACATATCAGGCAATTAATCGAGCTAGGATGTGAGATGTCACAAATTACATAGCAAAATTGGCAAATAAATGTCGTTTAAATTCTGGTATTAGGAATAAGCCATTATAGATAATTTTACTAAAGAGGAGCTCAAGATAAATACCTGGTAAAGTGGGCGCCAGAAATCAGAAACAACAATATCTCTCTCCATGACAAGAAGAATGATTTCTAAAGAAAGCAGTATGGCCTTTTCGAGTAGTTTCCCATAAATTTGATTTGTACGCTCAGTGATTAAAAAACTAACTCCTGGTAATATAATGCCCATCATGTTTCGAAACACAGTTTTCCCACTCATAAAATCCTGCAACAATCGACATGGCCCAATGTAAATTTGATGCATACGCAAAATTTATGTATCACATCTTATGTGATTTGACAATAGAATACAGAAAATCAATTGTGTGCACAAAAATATGTGTCACATACTCACATCACATGTGATTTGACAACAGTGAATACTGAAAATCAATTATTTAAATAATTTGCATTATAGAAAAAGATTTTGCTCATCAAACCATTTAAAAAGTGTCTCTAATCTGACAATTGAAAATATCAGTAAGGATTTGTGGGCTTGTCAATCACGGACAACATTATAAGCCGTTGAGTATGTGGAGATTTAACAGTAATACAAAATTCTTGTAATTTGGTCCATTGAATCTTGAAAAATGTACCGTCTAGAAAGCTTGGCCATATATTGTTTTTATCTCAACTTGTTGTATGACATTTTTCTACAGAAATTGAAGGCAAATATCAAGAGAGCCTACCGACCATTGTGTGTGTAATGGATAGCATTCAACTAAAACGAAACCAATAAGTTCAAGGCATTGTTCGATGCACGCTTTCTTCCTTAGATCTTGAAATTATTTTAAAAATTACCACAAGCTTTGGACAAAACCCAAGCTGCCTCAAGCTCAAGCTCTCAGCCGTTATGATGCACCAAAATAAATGTATTACATTTAAAGCTCAGCTCAAAATGTGTGAGATAGTTTATCATTTTTTTTAAATAAATATCTTATCATCCTTGAGAGTTTATATTTACTGAATTTGTAAACTGATAGGAATCTATTAAAGAGAGCACATAACACACCATAGGATTTTATAATTCAACCATAAAGACTCACATCCACAACAAAAGACTCAGAGAGTTAGAAAACCATTATTCTCTCGTTAGTTTAGAAAACAACAATCACACATTAACAAAGCTCTCAATTTGGGGATAAATATGATAAGAAACCAATCCTAACTAACTAAAATCAAATGAAACATTTATCATGATCCCCGACAACAAATCTCATTATATAATATTTCCGTTGATTTTCTAACAATATTATCTGGGAAATGTGATTTGGATACGTCCTGTTTTTACAAATTATACGTTTCAAACATCTCAAAATTAGCTAAAGAAAATCCACTATACTTTCTCAAGATGACTCAATTTCAAATTCAGGGTTTGACCTTCACTAGCCCCGTTTGAGTTGCTTTATATTAGACATGAAAAGTATCAAATTGAGCATGCAAATTAAAACCACGAGCATGCATAACTTTCAAGCTTAAATAATATCTAAAAAGAAAGCTTCAGAAAATTATGAGTTTAACACAGATTAAGATATACGGTCATGAATTAACAGAAAAGGTTTCAGTCACATATTAGGGAACACAGCAGAAAATGTATGCCTCGTAAATATGCCACATATCAAATGATTCAGTCACAAGTTTAGAAACAAAAGTATACAAATTGCTCTTCTCCTTCAAAAATATCATTGCCATAATTCAAGTCTTACTGGCAAACCTATTCACGAGCATCTACATAGATCTCTCATTTTATTAGTTCTCGGTTTCAAATGGCCATGAGCGTAAGAATGTACAATTGAGAAAGAGCAATATCTATAGACTTATCAACCCAAGCAAACAAGATCATGGCATAAATATGAAACCACCACATGAAAGGCCTAAAAAATTGAGGTCAGTACCTTCATCAACTCTATGACTGGAAGCTGCATGTTAACCATAGAAGGTTTTGCAACCACTGAAAGTGTAGGCTGATCAGTAACAATTTCAATATCTTCTTCACCAATATCATACATGCTTAACATCCTATACATGAGAATCGTTGCACAATTATTTTCAATCTCCAAAGTTTATGTAGACAGTAGACTTCAGTACCAAAATTAAAAAAACAATTTAAAAATTAGAAGAAAAAATAAAGTGGCATCTCAATATTAATTAGGGGTAATTTGGATTTATATGAGCTGAAGTTTGGTCTGATTACACCAAACCCTCCAAGGTTGGAGTCTATTCCCATTACAACAAGGAGAAGCAGATGCAAGATCCATCAGATCTCAAAAGATGTCACCGGAGGATTGGTAAAAATTTCAAACATCAAGGAGATATTTCTGTAATTATATGAATCCACAGGGAGCATGAATGTAAATACTCCAAAATTTCGTAGAAGATTCTTGAAGCATTGAACCAGTAATCAGTAAGAGAACTCACATTTGGAAATGCTTGAGACAAGCGATAACTAATTGCCATTTCTCATAAACATCTGCATAGGCCCTCTGTGGGAATGGACCAAATACATGGTCATAGATAAATCTGAATATGCAAATAAATCTGGAAAAGAATTTATGCCAGGTTACTAAAGGAAATATTTGACAATGAAACAAAAACAAGACAACAAACAAGTTATTTATGAGTTACCGAATACCTTCGTCCTCTGTCACTGACATCCCTTTCCTCAGCAATAAGAGCATTTAAGAGATTGAGAAATGATATAGTTGAAGGATAATGCTCACTTCGTGCTTCAATTTCATTTAACTCAAATCTCATATCATAAACCTGCATATAACGATTAAATTTTGGGACATCAAAATCAAAAAGTTGGAAACATAAATTAATATTAGACCAACTATCATGTAATACATCATCCATAAATTAAACATTTATTCATGATGACCAGTCACATCGACTATGTTTTTAGTTCAAATAAACAATTTAGTTAATCCAATATATTGACATTAAAAAAACCTTTCTAATATAAAACCATAAATAATTGGTCAGCATATCAAGTTTCATTGTGGGGAGATGGAGTTACAACTTGTAACCGAAAATAGAGAAAGCATGTACTCTCTCCAGTCCAGTCCACCAGCTGAAAATGAAAAATCAAACCACAGAAATCCCAGAACAATTTAGGGGCATTGCATCAGTTTGTTTTGTACAAAGTGAAGTTACATTTTTCGGTAATTACCACTTCAACTGGCCAAAAGCTAAGTCAATGTTTCAAGAAGCAAGATCTATGCTGGGCTCCTACTAGGTCATTTCAAATACAATTCTCTCCATTCTCTACAACATGAATAAGCGACTACCTTCATTTTCTTTTTTTTTTATTGATAGAAATAAATCCTTCTCTGCTTCATCTGAAGTTCACATAGCACTTACCCAATCCGCTTTTCCTCAATTCTTTCTATTTTCACATGAGAAATAGTATTTCCAAAAAAATTCAACCACAAATGAATTTATCACTTATTACATCAATGAGATAAAAATTATTCACTGGCTATTTTGATATATTCATGTATTCGAATTCTCAAAACTCGCTCACTTTCTAACTAAAAGTGCCATTATCAATTAACCATTAAAATACAACCAGCTATACCAAGACGATCAACCTGAGTGTCCACAGAATGTCCACGACTCCCAGCACTAGGCCCAACAACTACTGGTAGATCATACTGCTCCAAGTACCTCCAAATCGTATCTTTCATAACAGGGGATACATGCACAAAAACAGCAATGGCATTACGCAAAGCACCCTGGAAACACAAATGAAGAAGATTGTTGGAAGCAGATACCAGCGGAACCAATTTGAGCAGCTTTAACAACAGGACATGGTCAAAACTGAGAAGCAAAAAACAGAATGGTGAACCTTGAGATAAGGAGGCACATTCTCATAACTGAGGAGCTTAAACAATGGTTCAATATCCGGAAACCAGTTCTTCCTCTCAATAGGGTTCCCATTTTCCACAACCTTCATCAAGGAGAAAAATAGAAAGGAAAAAAAATCACATACTTTCTATATATAAAATGTATAGACCAAAAGGTAGCTATGCTTTTCCATGACCATAAAAGTACGAGTAGGCACAAGACAAAATAGGTGGAGTCTTGATAATTCGCAACCAAATATCCAAATACTTGGACACACAAAAATCAGGCAAGAACTTCAATGACAAGGTGAGTGGCATGTTTCAGATTCTGAATCTGATAAACTTGGAGAAGATAATAAACTTAGAGAAGATAATATGAATGTATCCACAAATCAGTAAGAGGTACTAACTAGCCTGGCACCACGGCATAATAGGTTCACCAGGTATTTTCAAGAAGAAAGTTGAAGTGACAAAAAAAAAGCCTCTAAAACCTTTCTGCACTGACAGCCAAAAGTGCACAATTGAAACAATATATCATTTCTAATAGAAAACACTGTGGCATTGTGAACTCAGAAGTCTAAATTTAATTAACAAAGAACCATCACTACTAAAACTGCAGGAATGATAGGACAATGGAGAGCATTATGTTGAATTTCCTGGTGAGATTCAAATCCGCCGATTAGAACTCCTTGAGCATGGGGAGTATTATAAAATTTCAGAATAATTTTTTCCACCTTTTGTAGGACAGTCAAATATGCCACAAGAGCTCTTGCATCTCCTTCCTGAAACTCCGGCAGCACTGCTCCAGGGCTCTGTAGAGCCATCTTGAACTTTTCATCATAAATGGATAAACAGTCAAACAAGGTACTCCACCCAATAGAACGAAACGATTTTCCCTGAAGCAGCTCAAAAACGTTTGAAGCACCCTCTGGTTTACAAGCCTAATAAAAATATAAAGCAGCTTCCAATAACTGAATGTACGACAGTGCATAACAGATTTATATAGTATTTTTTCAGCAGCTGATAGGATGTTAATTGATCATACATACCAATGTACTCAGCATTTTCAAGAATGCTACAAGTGTTTGAAAATTAGTGTGATCCTCACCAGAAAACTTCACAAATGTCCATATAACATCATTACCCAACAGTAGCTCAGGTTCCTTCTGAAGAAAGCAAATTTAGTCAAAATATATTCCTCTGACAGATTTACCACGCCAAACACTTGTTTGAAGAAAAATTGACTCAATGAAATTACGTAAACAAATTTATCTTTCAAAATAATTACACAAAAAATTGATTACGAAGCAGCAGTTTATTAGAACACAATTTTAAAAAACATGTATACATACACACAATAATAGGAATTCATAAGAACCTCGTCAACGTCTGTTCATCAGGTGCAAAGTACAGAAAATGGTCGTGATGGAAAACACTACTAGACGTATTACAAAAGCCAACACAAACCAGCAACACCAGGGAAATACACTTGTCAACAGATCAGAATTTTGTCCTCAATTATTGAACCCAATTAAGTAGAAAGTATTAAACTAGAGCTGATAGTTTTCAGAACATAGATTGTGTTACTGATTTTTTTTTACAGAAAAAGCGTATTAACTAATCAGATATCAAGTGAAAAAATAGATGGGAGGCTCGTTCATTAACTGATATTTCTATCAGTTAATCCGCCATATTTTTTCTTGACAGTGACAGAAAAATAAGATAAGAAAATGGCTTTGATCAATCATCCATGATACGAGAGAAAGAAGGGTTCCGCCTGTTTCAACGCATGCCTTCACTTTTCCAAGTCCGAATGCAATATAAAGAAACATGACCAACTGATTTACTTTGGTGGTATAAAAAGCAGTACATCACATTTCTATATGTCCACAAAAAGTACATTGATAAAGTAATAGATCATTTTTAGATCTCATAAATGGCTTAATAAAATTAGTTCTTACATAAAAAAACGACTATCCAACACTACAAATCATCACAGAATCACTTAGTAATTCATGTGTCATATTATTAGTCGTCAAAACAAAAAAAAACACATTTGACAATAACAGTTGGGAAGAGGGAAAAATAGTGCAGACCTGATAAATTTCACTCACAAACTCCAAAAGGGAGACAAAAGGTGGTTGTGCCATAGCAGAAGTTTCTTGAGTTTGCCCACTGCCGTCGTTCATCTCATTATGAGTAGCAATAATACGATATGGGCTAAGCATAGCCATAGCCTTCTCTTTAGCCTCTTTGACCTGTCAAATTGTGATTGAATTAATAATTAACGTCGAGTATGATCATATGAAGAATGCAATACAAAATTGTACGCATTTCACACATTATAGAAGAGCATTAAATCTGATATAATGCAAAAGCTACAGGGAAATCATTTGGTGTCAAGAAAAACTTCTACATGAATCTCATCTCGACCTAACCAAATAAAGACTTGAAGTAAATGTAGTTCACTTTGCTACATGAATCCTCTTTTTTCACCCTGAAAACAAAGGACCATTTCTGAAGTTGAGCCAAAAAGGTTCAAGATCTTCTACATATCACCTCATTTTACATCTTACTCTAGGTTAAGCATCAATACCCCCACACCGTTCATTTTTCACTAAATGTAGCTTGCACAATCATAGGAGATACCTAAACCATCTCAATCGGTTAAGAAATAACAATTAACCAACTCATTGGTATAGTTGTTTTTAAATATCTACTGGTCTAACCGTATACCCATATGAATGTTCATATTTCAGCCAATTCACTTTGTGGATAACTAGTTCTTTTTTGGCCCATATCGAGACCCACATAACAAATCAAGAAGCATGTCATTCCTACTACAAAAGTAGGTAATTCTATGAGTGGATACCACATAATATTTGAAGTGATAAATAGACTACCATGGAAAGTTACAGATGCCTACCACAAAAACAAACAGAAGCTTCATTATGAATTGCAGGGTCTGAATGACAAAATGAAAATAATATACCATGTGGCATCAATTTACCAAATGTAGCCATTCAAAAATGAATAAAAAATATTCAGTTTTTACATTGTCAACAACTGAAAACACAACTCCAACGTTTTGCTCTGTAAGAACTTATCATACAGAGGCTCGCTTGATGTTGACAGCATGCATATTCTTTGTTCAAAAACTGCTAATTGGGCCAGCATAAAAAGAGTCAAAATTTCTTTAATCGTGATGATCTTACATGCAAATTTGAGTGAAGCTCTTGCTCAAAACTCGAGGGGGAAGAAACCACACTTACGAAATTGGTGCAACTAGGCACCATAAATGAATTTGCAGAAACAATGTCTCAACTGATTCTAAAGCATTCTATCTAGGATGGGTAGTCATTTAGGTAAATAACAAATTTGTTGCTTAACACTCTCCTTTTAGTAACCATCATCTACCTTAGCATTTTCACATGAGTAGAAAGCACCGATCAAAACACTAAAACGAACAACATCAAACCACAGAAAAATATCATTAGCTATAGCTCTACCTCCATGACTAATTCATCACGTGTCAATAACATTCATATGATGAACAAACAGATAAAATTGCAAAAAACCTAAGACCTTAGAAAAAACTATTCAGAGTGATGATATTTAGCTTCTACAGTCATTACTCAACAGCAGTATGATACTCATATGAAACAGAATAAAAACTTTGAAATTCAACCAACCTTGTCCCTGGCAAGCGGATGAGAAAGAAAGCATGTTATTTGCTTGTGAAGATAAGCATTGTACACGTAGACCATATCCTCGTCATCGTTCTGCACAACATAATGAAATGTCAGAAATTATTTTCTTTCAAGGAATTAAAGAGGCACCCCTTCATATTTCATAAATACTTAATTTATTACAGCTTTCAAATTTGCAGTCAAAGAATAGAAAAAAGATAGGTAATTATTAGATATTTTTTCCTAAGTAATTATGATCAATCACCAACCTGATATGCAGCGGTTTGAAGAACCTTGTCCAGCCAAAACTTGAAGATATTATTGGTGAAAACGACCGTTAAACATGGGTAGATGTCATTGGAAATAGTACTATCTATGTTGTCCTGTGCATCATTTCCATCACAAAGCAACATCAGATGTACCGCCCATGCAAGCCTTACACAGTCAACAAAGCCTTCAACAATAGGATCATTTCCAGAAACCATCACCTGAAAGAATAATTACCTCCATCGAGGATCAACATGGCGAGAAACAGTTAAAAAATCAGACAAGTAAGCATTCATCTTACAATGTCTTTAAATTCACGCCTAAACGATGCATCATGAGACAAGACTGGCACTTTATCGGTTATTGCACTCAAAGCATCTGATAAGATAGCAATTACAAGAGAGAACAGAAGACTATATGTAATCTGCATGCAGAAAGGATAGTCAATAAGTAGCATAGGAAACAAAAATATCAAAATTAAAGAAAAGAGTGTTAATGAGAAACGGAAAACAGAATCAATCAAGTGGTATAAAAATTAATCCAATCTTTCTCCATTCATCTCCTATGATATTCGGATTTCACCGGACTCCGAGAAAGTTTAAAAGCAGGAAAGCATCAGGTAAATGTTCGATAACACTCTCAATCTTTCTCCACTCATCCCCAATCCTATTTACAGATATTAGTTTCCAATGCCAAAAGTATTCATACCTATCGAAGAATCGTGATCCAAGTAAATATGACAATTATACTGTTTTAGAAAGCATGAAAACAGCAGAATATCATGAAAACCATTTATGCTTGAAAGTTTTCTAGCCAGCGCATAATACAAAGATAGAATGATGATAGATTTAGGGAACAAAAAAGCCTTCCTACATACATGTGCGCCCTCTGAAGAAATAGCCCGGAGAATGCAAATAAATATAGTAGCAAAAATAAAATTAAGGCCATCGTGGCATCAAAACCACACTTAAATTTGACATGTGTACCCTACAATGAGTCCATGCACGGGCCAAGCCTCCCCATCCACAAAACCAAATCATCTCCACGTGCATGACCTTATCCATTCCCAGCAAGTTCCATCATGTTTTACCCCCCCCATTGATACTTATATTCCTCTTGAGCTTGTATGACCTAGATTTTCCAAATCAATAATTTCTTCCTTTCTACTACTTCCATTATTCACATAAAAATCGTGATTCCTTGCTTTATACATTTACAGCTGAAAGAAAGGGAAAAGAACCAAAACCCTGGTTCTACAGAGTATAATTTTGAAGGTGAAATGGCAATTTCCTAGATAAATCTCGATTTCTTTTTATAATTTTCAAGTTCTATTCTGTGTAACATCTGAAAACTGATTACCGCTTCAGAGATGCATGGAATCATTGCTGTGGTTAAGGTAGCATGTATACTCTCCGAGAAATAATGCACCAACAAACTAGGTAATTAGAATTAAAGATTAGGATACAACAAGATGCCAAGACCTGATGCTGCAATGGATCGGTGCTCACACCAAACTCCTTGGCACAATCTTTTAAAACAAAGAACATATCTTTGACATCTTTTGGACCTGCAGCAAGTAAATGTGGTCGTTAATTTAGGAACTTCCTCGTTTAAAGAGAAGTCCTGCAGTGATGTTACAAACCCAAAACCTGGATCAGGCTTAAATAGTAGCTAGCACACGTCAGCAATGCATTTTTTAAGGAGAAACTAAACGTTCAAACAAGAGCAGATCAAAACACATAATAAAAAGTCATAACAGAGCATACATCATTACAGGAGCCAATGATAAATAATTATCCGGTCACTTGAGTCTTGATCTAGAATCATCATATAAGGGTAAGGTAAACTTTAGTGGTACGTAGACTTCAAGATTCCAATCTAAAACAGGTCATACATCATAGTCAGAAACAGAAGTATTATTTATCTGTAGCATTGAACTCAGTATCATACTTTATTCATTAGATCTAAACATAATATCACTCCACATTTTAAGTTTGGTAGATTTCCCTTATCTTAATCTTACTTGCACGCTCAACCAAAATGGAAAGGACAAGGCAATGGCCAAGGATGATCCTTTCCCTGGAAATCACAGCTTTCCTTTCCACTAAAGCACCCCTTGAGTCAAGAATGTAGCGTTCAGAACTAGGCCCGCCAAATCCTGTTGGTTCTTCTCTATGAAGTTCCTGTAGATGTAAGTACAGGAACATGACAACATAAAGAATACAAAATCACTGACAACATAAAGAATACAAAACTAATGGCAACATAAGAATACAAAATCGATAAAAAGTAAAATAATAGAACTACAAGAATGAAAAGGGAAAAAACAGATCTTCCAAACACAGATGACTAGGGCTTTGAATCCCAATACATTGCCCAGTTGAGAGCAAACATGTCAGTAGCACAACCTTCTTCAAAAATGTCTAAACTCTAAAGGATAAGTAAACACGAAAGTTTGATGTCATCAGAAGGGCTATCCCAGCAACTTTTAAAGGACTATTCAAACAGTTCCCCAGGAGTAAATTAGGGTAACAGTTGAACATATGCCATCTTCAACAAGGCAACTGTTTCTTTCAAAGTATCACATATAGCAACTTATTTCCCAGAAACTGCCGAAATTCAAGGGTTAAACAATGAACGAACACATAAACATGTGAACACAAAGGCAAATATAAATTAAGCAGATGCTCATATAACGAACTACTTCATTTGCTAAAACACCACCTCTTTCGGCTATCCTTACATTATAATTTCTGAGCACCAAGTATTCATAAGATGCTTACAGTAATGAATAGATTAGATGTCATCTTAACTAAACAATGTTGACTTGTTTCGGCGAAACAATCTCCAGGAACTATTAAGATGATTTACATTAGCTAAATGGGACATCATATTGTATTTACATTTACAAACTAAAGTAGTTTGACAACTCATGAAAAAATAAATTGAGACTCCTAACTAATATCTAAAGAGCTTATATGATTCTGACATCTTATTCTTTAGAGCTTCTAAGCTCTTATCCTAATATTTCACATCATATTACATAGCATCACTCGCATAAGCTCTCAAACAAAAAATAAATAAATACCAAAAGATAAGCTTAGCCAAACACCTTCAAAATAAACCGAATATGATATGAAAACCTTAGTAAGATTAATCAATCGCTGTCTAAGTCCAGAATGTAAAAGATCTTCCAAATTTCTTTGAATATCCGCAATAAGATCAGCTTCAAGA
The DNA here is from genome assembly GCF_012295235.1 of Primulina huaijiensis. NCBI lineage: Eukaryota > Viridiplantae > Streptophyta > Magnoliopsida > Lamiales > Gesneriaceae > Primulina > Primulina huaijiensis. The sequence continues at coordinate 18,792,363 of NC_133321.1, forward strand.
CCTTGGTCGAGCACAACAGCCTGAAAAAAATCCATCAAAAATTAAGTTTATTGAGAATAAAAAATTAATTTTTTCCAACCATGCAACTAAGACTCGAAAATAAAATACCCTCAGCATCATGAAAATTGATGTTAGTAGGTCTCTTCTCTCTGTATACCAAAGTCCAGCAGCAAGGCGAAAAATTTCTACTGGCTCTCGACCAAGCAAACCCCACTGAAAGAAGAAATATATGTGAGTTTTCACGCAACAGCAAGCAAATAAACATGCCACTTAAATATCAAATTAGTAAGTTAAAGAAAAGTACAATATGAAGGCCTTCATTGGCCTAAGTAGAAAAGACTTGTTCTATACTTCAGTCTTCATTAATAATGTTAGTATATACATGAAAAATACATCTACCCAGTACCACACGGATTACCTCTTGGTTGGCCGAAATGAGCAAACGCACGCAGTTGATTTCATTGAGATGGAGATCCTCGCTCAATTTCAAAGCCTGTGGCTCAAACATGTTAATATATTTAAATTAAAAAGCAAAGAAGTTGTGAGAAGCCCACCCTAATAATAGCAAGGAAGAACAATGCCCCGGCAATTTCTCTAGTTAAGCATGAATGAAAAAAATCAAAACTGACATAGAGATGCATATAACCTTCAAATTAGTGCAAAATGTCCAGCTAAGGATGGAAACAAAGTTTTAACACCTCAAAGGTATAAAGACAAGTAAGCATATAGCCAAATAAAAGGTAATGCAGTTATTTAGACATGCTAGCATACTCGTCGTATAATTGAAGAGGTACAAGTGCCAGTGATTCGGGGTAGCACACCGATGTAAATGTTTAACTCACAGGGAAAACCAGAGGGGCTTACGAAGGAGAAGAATCATTGATACCCATTTTCTAATGAGGCAAAGATTGTTGTGCTCAAAACAGGTATCATGAATCGCGCTAGAGTTTCCATGATTTCCACTATGATTTCCCCGAGTCACAAGATTGGCATAAAGATAACTGAATATTATAACCAAAAAACTTGATTGTTATGGTTCCGAGTTATGGATCATGTTATGTGGTAATTTATGGGCTGATCATAATTCATTTTTTTTAATTTTGAGGCTCGTTAAAGTAAACCTCTTATTATCTTGGTTTTAAGGCTCGCTGGGAGAAAAATCTAAGATCTCGTAACACAAAATTGTGAATAATTTCCTGATATTCTTTATTCAATCCCTCAATATATAAGAGAGTACAATGATTTAAAATAAAGATAATCATTTCCTAAACTAAAATAAAAGGATCACCGTATCCTAAAATGATACCATATACTAACTTACAATCCTTTGGGAATTATCTCATTTATTAAAACCAAACTAGAATAAGAGATCATTAAATTAAATATTTCAATTTGCTTAAAATCCTACTTTATTTGAATTTCCTCAGGAAAAATGTTCTTGGTTTTGGCCGAGGAACCCATAATATTGACATACAGCAGGGGATGAGAATAACAAACTTCCAAGAACAACACACTCCATTGATAAAAAAATCCTAATAATATGTTACACCTGATACCAAACGGGTAATGTATGACAGTGTAAGAATTTTAGTTCAACAAGCAGTGTCAATATGGAAAGTGCAATAGAGATGGATACTTACTATCTGTACATCCTGATCGTCAAGTGGGATTGACCCAACATCTGGCAATCTCACTTCTTTGGACTGGACTTCAGCTCTGTCTGATGGTTTGGGAGGCTAAATATTTTGAGGAAAAGAAAAATTAAAATTTACTGGAAAACATTAGAAAATGTGTAAACGTAAAAACATCAATGTAAGAATAAATTTATCAAGATTACTAGAAAAGAAAACATATTTTAAAAGAATAAAGAGACGTCTGAACAAGTTTAATTCTGCATTAACAACATTATTTATGTGAAGGTACACAGTGATATATCGTGCATTTTACTTGATTAAAAACATGTAAACAAGGAAGCCTACTATATTTGGTTTTAAATGTTAACGTGTTATATCGTCACCATACACAACAAAATAACTCAGACCCCATAGAACCCCAAACAAAATCGAAAATTTAATTTCAGAACATGTAAGTCAGCAACCGACCATTCATCGCACCTTCGCTCTCCCTACACACTCAAGCCTCATAAAGCAAGGGATAACAGAAAAAGGTTGAAATTCTATCAAAACATGTTTCTTTAACAATTCCCAACTCTCCCTGGGGTGGGAATTTTATTTTATTTAGAAAAAAAAAAAGAAGTTGTCGAAGATGAGCGCATAAACATAACAAGCCAAACTTTGAAAAATTACCGGGTATGCGAGGAGAGATTTGAGGGAAGGAAGAGAGTGACGAATAGCGTGGAGGAGTTCGATTCGCTGTGCTGCAGTTCGTGGAGTCTGCCCCAGTAGTGAAGATTCGATTATCGATATAAGTTGTTTGGGTGAAACCATTCTTCTTTCTTGATAAACAAACTACAGAGATTGAATTGAGCAGACGAATGCCGCTGAAAATGGGAGAACCCTGCAAAGGCGAGGGCGGGAAAGCCCGAGGGTTTTAGAGGTGGGCGTTGATGGAGGACGCCACTCAAAATTTTAATTTAACTAATATTTCAGCCAGAAAGTATTATTTTATATAATTAATAATTAAAATTAATAATTATTAAGATTTGAATAAGTATTTAAAATTATTAATATATGTGATGTTGATAAATGTGATTGTAGCAGATTATTCAAATACCCTCTCATTCCCACTGATTACAAACTTAGATGATCGAAGCCAATTGGATTACAAACACCTCACTACTCGTTGAGAAATGCAGAACTCTAAGCCAACTCAAACAGATTCACGCCAACCTCCTCAAGTTCAACCTCTCCCAAATCCCGGCTGCCATTGCACCGCTTGTCTCATTCACTGTGGCCTCCTGCAACCCTGTTTTCTTTTCTCATGCACGTGCGGTGTTTCAAAATCTCCGCCACCGTTCCACTTTCTTATACAACACGATGATTAGAGGATATGTTCAATCTAATTTGCCCATGTTCGCTATTTTATGTTATAAAGACATGCTAAGGGATGGGCTTATAAAAAACAACTACACTTTCACACCTTTGATGAAGGCATGTTCTATGATTTTAGGTGACGATAGATGCATGGGACTTTTGACGCATGCCCATGTCCTCAAGTTAGGATTTTGCTGTGACTTGTTTGTTGTTAGCGCATTGATCGAATTCTATGCGCTGAAACGTGATATGGGAAGAGCACATATGTTGTTTGATGAAATGCCTGTAAAAGATGTGGTATTGTGGACTGCAATGATTGATGGATATGGGAAAATGGGGAACGTGGAAAAAGCAAGGGAGTATTTCGATGAAATGCCGGAAAGGAATGTGGTATCCTGGAGTGCGTTAATGGCAGCATATTCGAGGGTTAGTGATTTTAAGGAAGTGATTTCTTTGTATAGAAACATGGAAGACATGGGTTTGAAGCCCAATCAGTCGATTATTGTGAGTGCTCTCACTGCTTGTGCTCATCTTGGTGCATTGGCACAAGGCTTATGGATACACTCTTATGCTAAGCGCTGCAAATACTCTTTGAATCCAATCATAGCCACAGCGCTGGTTGACATGTACTCAAAATGTGGTGCTTTGGAGTTGGCTTTCACGGTTTTTAATGATATTCGTAACAAGGATAGTGGAGTTTGGAATGCTATTATATCATGTGCGGCAATGAATGGAGATGGAATGAAATCTCTTGAATTGTTTGATAGCATGATCACATATGGGGCTCAGCCAAATGAGGCCACTTTTGTTGTTGTTCTTACAGCTTGTAGTCACGCGAAATTGGTCAAAAAAGGCTTGTCTTTGTTCAAAAAGATGGATAGCGTCTATAAAATTAAGCCCAGAATCGAGCATTATGCTTGTATGGTCGATCTTTTGGCGAGGTCTGGTAAGTTAGAGGAAGCCGAGATATATGTTGATGAGATAATGTGTGGTATCGGTGAAAGGGATGCTAATATATGGGGAGCTCTGCTAGGGGCGTGTCGGAATTATGGGAACATTGAAATTGGTGATAGAGTATGGAAAAAGATAACTGATGGAGGAGAGATTGACTATGGGATTCGTGTTCTTGCCTATAATATGTACAAGGAAGCTGGTTGGGAGGCCGAAGCAAAGAGCATTAGGAAGTTGATCGATGAGAGACCAGCAAATAAAAAATCTGGCTGCAGTTTGATTGAAGTTAATGGAATGGTCGAAGAGTTCCATGCTGGTGATCTGTCACATCCACAGGCTGAAGAGATATGTAAGATGCTTGATTCTTTTATGACATGATTTATCACATTGGGAAATTGTATGTGTACGTTTTTAAAATAGAGTGAATAATGATAGGAAAGAGGTTTAGATTTTTTACTTGAGAAAAATATTATCTTACATAACTATCATATCTATTTTATCCCAATTTTATTTTAAAATTTGATGTATGTACAGAAACATCGTAGTAGAAAATAATCAAATATGACAAATTTGCAACCATGAATGCACTCAAAAACTGATTTCATTACGTATAATTTTATACATTAATTAATACGTGGATCAGGTGGATTAATTTCCTTGTTCAAAACCCAAAAAAACATCTCCTACGTACGGTCAACACTTAGTCATCACCACTATGCGCTATCTCAATCTGCATAGCGGGTTTAGCTTTCTGTGGTTTATACCACGCAGCACATATTAGATATATCCCAAGATTTATAAACCCCAAAACAGCTAGAAGCCCATAGAGACGCCTCATTTATATCATCTGCAAGCCATCCTTGGCCACCATTGGCTCCTGTCACAAAGAAACTGCTTACAAAAAAACCAAGCGAAAGAGTTGTCAAGAAGAGACCAGTGCTCGTTGTTTTCATTCCTTTGGGAGATTGTGTGATGAAGAAATCCAGCTGCCCTGTATCTATGAACGCCTCCACAGATCCCACTAGAAAAAACTGTGGAATCAGAAGGAATACACTTATAGGAAGATCCGAGGAATGTCGGTCCGAGACAGCCTTTACAACTGATAGCCTCTTCATCTCTGTAACAGCTGCAGCCATCATTCTTATTGTGGAGAGAACTAGTCCTATAGTGATTTTCTGTAGGCTGGAGAAACCTGCAACCGAGGTGAAAACTTGTATCATTGTTTGAATGCTCTTCAGTGTGAAAAAGAAGAGCAAGCAAAGGATAAAAATTTAATATACCCTGCAATACAATGTCGAGGCAGATATAATTTCTTGGTAGGGATTAGATTTTGAACTACTGCAACTTCTCTTTCAGAATTTCATTTATCTGAAAACGTCTTTAAAAAGTTTTGTTTAATAAAAATACTTTTTCAAACTCGTTTGTTTTTGTATTCAAGCTGGCTGGCCCCTCCCCTAGTCGAGGATAACTTAATTAATGTGTATCGTAAAGAACAAAAAAAGGAACACATTCTTAGGAGATCTAATTATGTAGCAAGATTTGCCTGCTCATGAATGTGCAATCATTCACAAAAAAAACACTGACCAAAACTCAACCAAAATATTTCGATAGGTTCGATTAATAATGTCGTTCATATTTCGATTCGTTTCTTTTTCTTCTTTTTTGCTTTTTTCAATTTTTTGAAAAGTGGATACAACTTGAGGTCTCGAACTCGAGACATCATCTCTTTATTGAGATGAGGCTCATGGCCATTTCTTTGATTTTTTATGGTTTAGATGGATGTTGATGAATCCTAGGTCAATTGATATATATTTTGGGAGGATGATACAACTTGAGGTCTGGAAATCGAGATCTCATCTCTTTATTGAGATATTGGTGCCATCCAGGTCCGTGTCCATATCTTCCATATTTTCTATGATTCAGATGTATGTAGATGAAGCCAAGTTCAATTGATTTATATTTTGGGAGGAAATTACAACTTGGATCTCAAATTCAAAACGTCATTGTTTTATTGAGTATCGATAAAGTGGTTTGTTTCAAGCAATGAGAGATCAGTTTTCTTAACAAAAACTGATTGTATGTTTGTAATATATGGGATGGAACCACCTGATCGTGGAACCAAAATCTAGGAGCAATGTCACGTCATTTTACCAAAATCTAGGAGCAATATCACGTCATTTTTTCATGTGATGTAATGTATTTTCATGTGATGTAATGCATTGACCAACGTAAAAAATACATGTGGTCTCTTTGCAACAATTGAATTAAATATTTGGATATTATCTCAAGAGTAGGTTCGAATAATTCATTGATATAGATTCAAGTTGAGCCAATAGAGCGATTGGGGAAGCCATTATTGACTAAACATAGTCAACTAATCGCAGAAGATTATAATTAATTTTTTAAGGTATGTTTTAGATTTGATTCGATGTCGAAGTTATCCATCGATTGTATTGAGTAGTATTTGAGTAACGATTTTTTTTTAGAATAAGTGTTATAAACTATTTGATTTATATTTCCATACCAGCTAAATATATAATTGAATATGAAAAAATTACAATTTTTAGTGGTGTGTATTTGTTTTTTTTTTTTTTTGGTGATTTTAACTTTGATATTGTCAAACTTTATTTTGTTTTAGTTTTGTATCTTTCAATTTTTAGTAATTTAATTTTTTATCGATAATGATGATGTGACAATGTATATATAGTTTTATGTTGGTGTTAGTAATATATCAATGTTATGTCAAAAAAATAACGTCTAAGATTACAAAAATAATAATAATAAGAGAAATTTATGGATTCTCTAAACTGAAACTTCAATGAAATCGAAATAGTCTTCTATTTTGTAAAATTTCGATCTTAATCATATATATTTTAATGTTTATTTGGTAGAATTTTTAAAAATAAAACTTCAACACATTGAAATTAGTTACATCGGTTTCGATTAGTTTTAAGCAAATTTGGATTAATGGATGAAAATTAATATTATACAAGTTACTTTGCATATGCGATGCGTGTGTACTGTGTACAGTCTTTTTTATCATTATGGATGGAATAAAGTGAAATTTGACAAATTATGGTTGGATTAATTTGATATTTGAATTATTCAAAAAATAAATAAAAAAATTTGGCTGACGCGCGTCGCTTCATGCAAGAATCCACGTGGAAGATATGCATTGATGCAGAACAATTTTTTACATTAACGCAGCGCAGACTTTCATGAAAACAAAACCCAAAACGTTATTGTATTGGTAAGAATTCTCATCAATTGTCAGCTCAATAGTTTGACCAGAAGAAATCCCAGATTTAATCTCCAAAATTTATTCTCATGGCTGAAGCGGGCACGAAGACAGTTCAGGAACTGGTTCAAAGTGGAGGTGACAATAACGAAGAGGTGCCACATAAATATATTTGGAGAGATGCTGAATATGGCTCCATTGATCTCACTGCTACTTTGAGTGGTGAAATCCCAGTTATTGATTTGAGCAGTTTGATTTCATCAGCAGCAGCCGCCACGGATGCGGAACTTAACAAGCTTCAGTCTGCTCTTATTACATGGGGCTGCTTTCAGGTTTCAGCTTTTTATTTGTATAAAATACAGAGTTAGGATCTGTTTATATATATTCTTGATATGATTTGTTTGTTTCGTTGAATTTATTACTAAAAATTTGGATCCTTGTGGTCAAGTTCCATGTAGTCACAATATAATTGTAATAGAAACTCCTTGGCGTTGCGATGGAACCAAAAAGTTGTAAATGATAAGCAAAAGAATTCGCCCGAAGTTTGGGCCAAAGGAGAGGCTACTCAGTATATATTTAGTGGGTGACATGACTTGAATTTAGAGAAGTGACATATGATTCTTTTTTTTTCGATGCATTGGACAAATTTCATGCATAATCTCGTCCAAAAAAATATTGATAATAGAAATAACATATGATATTTTTCGTTAGAAGGGGGCGGCTAACCCTCAAGGCAGCCTCGATCCACACTTGGTGGATTGTGATCATGGGGTTACGTATCATATTTCGATTTTTTTGCTTCTAAGTAGGATGGTAGAGTAATTATTTCTCTCGGTTACAAATAAAGGATGAAAAATGGCGCCTATGTTATAATCTAATTGAGGTTAGGTGATGAGGTTACGTATCATCTTTCTTTTTGTTTTCCACCCGCGTTTGATGATTGTTTATTGTGAATCTGTTTGATATATATGCCTTCATTTAGGCCTCAAAAAAGTAGAGAAATGACATACAGGGGCTAGCGTGCAGAACTATAGTAAGCTACTTCACTCTGGCTCGACTTTCTCCAACTTATCGAAAAAATAAAAACATATATATAGATCTTTGACCCAGACCTATAGGACCGCGGGATATAACAAAACGGAAATCTACTGATTTATATGCTGATTTTGTAAATATCAATATTCTAGTATATAGAAAGGCTCGCTTGCAGAACCTCAACGTACCCTTTGAACTGTGGAATGACATGTTTCATATATAGATTAATCAAGACAATGATTGGCACATGTATTGCTTAAAGATGGAATCCTTGTTGGTTGCGATTAATTTTTTTATGATTCTGTAAGTTTTGCAAATCATAGCTAAGAAATAAATATCTAAATTAGTAGATATCATTTAAATTTGAATATCCAGGCCATAAACCATGGCATTGAAAATTCCTTCCTGGATGAACTGCGAAGAGTTTCAAGAAAATTTTTCCATCTGCCCATAATAGAGAAACAAAAATATGTCAGACCAGCGGATGGCATTGAAGGCTACGGCAGTGATATGATTCTTTTCGAGAATCAATCCCTAGATTGGAACGATAGGTTGTATCTTTTACTGAGTCCGAAAGATCAGCAAAAGCTCGAATATTGGCCTGAAAATCCAGAAACTTTCAGGTAAGATCAGCCATTTTCTCTGTAAAAAATTGGGTTTTTTTTTAGTTACAAAATCGGTTTATTTTTAGGACAACATGAGTTCATTTGATGACTTCAGCGATTTCAATCCTTCAGGAAGTTATTAGATGAGTATACTGGTAGTTTAAGACAAATCCAAGAACTGATAATAAAGGCTATAGCAAGATCATTAAGCTTACCAGAGAAATGCTTTTTGGACCAATTCGGGGAGAGGCCTACAATGTATGGAAGGTTCAACTACTATCCTCCATGTTCGAGGCCAGACATTGTTCTTGGGCTCAAACCACATGCAGATGGCTCGGGGATAACTATTCTACTGCAAGATGAAGAAGTTGAGGGCCTTCAAATGCTGAAAGATGATCGGTGGTATCGAGTTCCCATTATGCCTTATGCTCTTCTTGTCAACGTTGGGGATCAACTTGAGGTACGTCTTAAACTCATCTTTCTATGGGTTTCAAGAATGAATTTCATAGAATGTTGGTTGTAAGATAGGAGGCTTTGATCTTTCAAAACCTCGTTTTAGATTGCTGCGTAGAATTGGGGACAACATTAATGTTTTTCATTTGGAGTACGCGAAGCAACTTTTTTTTTTGGGATACAATAGGTTGGGGAATTTCCTATCTAACCACACAACCCACACACAAGTGGGATTTGAAGTTTTGAACCAAGATCTCGTATCTTTGGGGCTCACCCTTGCCACTAGACCATTATTGTATTGAATTCAAGTCACATTAGGTGCATATATAGGTGGGTAAATTAAATTATAAAAGCAAACTAATGTGATTGTCAAAAGCTTCGTTTATGATTTTGTTTCCTTAATATTTGGCAACTAGTTGATTTTGCGATTTTCTCTACTAACCCTCCCAAGTTCCTGAAATTTCGACCGTGCTCCTGGCAAGTTTTCAATTCACTGTAGTTCCATAATGCTGATCATGACTGGCATTATACTGTGGGGGAAGAGTTGATGGATTTATAAAGCCACAGAATAGATGATCCTCTCAGTTTCGATTAATCATCTTCGTAAAGCAATTAAAGATGTGACAAGTACTTGTTAGTAGGAACTATATTATATTGCATGGTCCATGTAATCTTGATTCCGCAAGCATGTGAAACTTACTCAAGCATGATAGACTACTTATCATATGTTACTTTTCATAACTTTTGAATATTTTATAATCTCGTCTTTTCGCTCTTTTGTCCACGCAGATAATGAGCAATGGCATCATCAAGAGCCCGATGCATCGAGCAGTTACGAACACAGTCAGGGAGAGAAATACTCTAGCTATGTTCTTTGCTCCAGATCCTGAACTAGAGATTGGACCGGTGAATGAACTAGTTGATGATACGAGGCCGAGATTATTCAAGAAAGTAAGAAACTACCCGGAGACCTATTTTCAACACTACCAGCAGGGGAAAAGGCCAATTCAAGCTGTTAGAATCTAGTTTTACTCAACGTGCACGAGTTTGGTTTTTATGGGAAAATTGCAATTTCAATCGTCTGTCTCAGGTCTTCGTATAACTTGAATTTTTTTTATCCTTTTTTCGTTGGAACCAATCGATTATGACTTATTTGGTACCTATTTCTGCATCATGACTAATATGATGAGAATAAAATCTATATTATAGTCTACTAACAAAAAGTCTATATTATAGACACTAAAATTAATTTAAACAAAAATAAATGTGAAAATAAAGTAAAACGACGTCCAAATTTTGAAGAAAAAAAATTGGCTTTTCTTTTTATTTTTGCCAGATAGATTTTAGTTTATGTATGTTTTATTCTTGTCACGTAAGGGAGCATTGAATGCAAATAATCAATATTAACTTATTGGTTTCAGCCAAAAATATAGACTTTGTAAAATAAAAATTCATATTATTAGATGAACATCATACTTTGACAAATTATGTGGATAAAAACCAAAATATGTAACTTACAAAATTATGATTTTTTTTAAAAAAAAATCCGCTTATTTATTGTGTACCTGCAAATTGACAATAATAATAATAATAATATAATAAAAATAAAATATTATAGTTTTCAACGTCAATTAAATCATCTTTTTATTAACTCAAGAGTATACAAAACTTGTGACAAATATATCCCAATCGTCGCACAAACGGATTTTAGAACGCAGTACATGATAACAAAATTATACAAAAGAAATGCACGAAGATAGAGCAAATAAATAAGTACGAAAAAGTCTGAAGTAAAATGACATTCTCAAATCTTGTTCCCAAGTACTCCGACAAAGGAAACCACCAAAGCCACGAGTCCGATCACCGTGGTTGGAGAATAACTTATTCCAACGGAGGGTGGCGGCGCACGCGGCGGCATAGGGGCAGGCCCCGGAGCCATGTGGTGGTCGTGACCTTCATGCGCCGCCACGAGTTGCACTAGAAATATAATGCAAGCAAACATAGCGATCGATCTAAAAGCCATAACTGTTGTGTCACTTGAGGGAAAAAAAAAAGAGAAAATTGCTTATAAATTTGTCTAGTCTAGGCTTAAAATATCTGTGTCAAGAGAGATCTTGTAGTCGTGGGTATTTATATGCAATTTTAGCTGCACACTTGCATTAGTCGACTTGGTTATTATTGTACTATATATCCGTCAAATTTGTACTGCCATTTTAATTAAAATGTATGAATTATTGCCAACTTTCAAGACTTTGCAAAAATAACTTAATGCCTTCCATTGACTCTTACACGCTTTCAGCATACAAATATCAGAGGAAAACTTCTGTTAATTTTTTTTTTATTACTATTTTCCCCTAAAATTTAATATTTTCACTACAAGTTTTGTGCTCACATCTGGACTTGGTAAGTTTTGTGAGGTGACGAAATCTAAGAGTCAATGGTTGAAGTAATTTTCCTTTTTGTAGATGTATTTAATACTACAAACTTCACAGTTTGAATATATATATTATTTCAAATTTGGTTAATCTGCGGAGGTTACTTTCTAATCACGTGACAAAATACTGTGTGTGTAGAATAGTTGTGGTTGTGGTGGTCGCGGCCTTTGGGCACAGGCGCCATAGGGGAAGGTGCCGGAGCCATGTGGTCATGGCCTTCATGTGCCGCCACGAATTGCACTAGAACCATAATGCAAGCTAAATAAAAACAATTGATTTAAAAGTCATAATTGTTGTGACATTTGAGGGGAAAAATAATGTTACACATAAAGGGATGCTAAATTTTGTTAGACGTAAAAATTGCCTCGTAGTCAAGGATATTTAGTTGCACGACTTTGCTTTATTTGACTTGGTTCTCGTTGTACTATCCAACGTCACATCTGTACTGCCATTTGATTTTGATTAAAAATACTTTGTGTGTGTGTAGAATAGTTATTACAAGGTTTTCTCCCTTAATTACTAGTAAGAGATGATGCCTTATTGCCAGCTTTCAAGACTTGGCAAAAATAACTTCATACCAATCGCAAGCAATATTATTTGTTAAAGTTTAAAAATAATTCACACACACACACACGCACGCAAATATATATATATATATATATTTGCGTGCGTGTGTGTGTGTGTGTATTATTTTTATATTTTAACATATATATATATATATATATTTGCGTGCGTGTGTGTGTGTGTGTGTGTGTGTGTGTATTATTTTTATATTTTAACATATATATATATATATATATAAGAGTCAGCGGTTCCTCATCTTTATGCGTGCTGTTTCAGCCTCCATTATTTGTTTATTCATGTACACGAACATTACTTAAATATATAATGCATATGTTGAAACGATTATTTTCTTTTTTAAAAAAAATTTGTGAGTAAAAATCAGCCAACGTTATCTTTCGACGTACACTATATAATCCATGAACAAACAAAATATTTTACAAATCACGTTAATCAAAGTATTCAAAACAATGTGGCATAAAATTAATAACATTTTAGGCTCCCATTATTTTAAAACGATTACGAAGAGTTCAGAGAATGTGGACATAATCAACTCGTAGATGAAAGATCTGATGCAAAAGCTAATGGAAAAAGTTGACAAGGCATTGATATACTTCGTGAAAGAATACTAAAACTATGTCCCAACTCTTCACAAGATTTGGCCATTTGATGATAGAGAATTTCTCCTCAAATCTAATTAAATTAGAAATCAGCAAAGCATATTATACTTCAACGGAAATTACAAAAAGTCGGAGCAGGAAATATAGAGCATCTCATATCTCTTTACTTCAGAAAATCTTGAAGAGCAAACCACCATGAGTAGCAAAGAAGGGGGCGAACACCAGTGATTCGACTGCCATAAGCTTGATAAGAATGTTCAATGAGGGCCCAGATGTGTCCTTCAGAGGATCGCCAACTGTGTCCCCGATCACAGCAGCCTTGTGTGGGTCAGATCCTTTAGGACCCAGAGTTCGAGCATGCTCTGAAGCACCAGCCTATAGTCGGGGGATCATCAAAAAAATTAGTGAATTAAGCGCAGATTCAATCGTCATGCGATTAAAATTTGGAACAAATCTTTACCTCGATGTATTTCTTGGCGTTATCCCAAGCACCACCGGTGTTGGAGGCAGAGATAGCGATCTGCGTGACATGATGCAAGTAGTAACAATGCCGTACAATACAAACAAAATTATCACAGAGTTTCCTACTTAAATTGAAGCTTTGGAAAAAAAACAAAACCATTCAGGATTATGATTGATCCATGGCATTTCGAAATTATTTTCGGTTTGAGTAGGACGTCTTTCCTTGCCTGCCCCCGCATAAAAGAAGTACGGATACAGTTTGTGAAACCTAATAAAAGGACGGACTATGGGACGAATATGACCCATCAGATATCTAGGTTGCTATACTGCTGCTATGTATATACAATTTCTCTAGTGATTGAATTAAGATTTTCAGTAGAAATCAAACAATTTTCTCGGCTCAGCTTTTCCCTACTTATTTTTCCATTTCTTCCAAACAGATACGAAATTAATCACTAATAAAATAAAATGTCCTTGGAGATCTCAATAAGATGAAGCACGTTTCAATTAAGTTACCTGAACACCAGAGACGAGAGATCCAGCAAGAACACCTGAAAGTGTCTCCACACCAAAGAAAATGCCCACGATGAGGGGTGTGAGCATGACAAGAGCACCAGGAGGGATCATTTCCCTGATAGATGCATCGGTGGATATCTTAACACAAGTTGCATAGTCGGGCTTTGTAGTGCCTTCCATAAGTCCAGGGATAGTATTAAATTGCCGACGCACTTCTTCAACCATCTTCAGAGCAGCACTGCCGACGCTTTTCATTGTCATTGCCGAGAACCAGTAAGGAAGCATAGCACCAACTATTAAACCGATGAAGACTTTTGGGGTCAAAACATCTACAGTTGAGATGGAAGCACGGCTCACAAATGCACCAAAAAGCGCTAGAGATACAAGAGCAGCAGACCCGATTGCGAATCCCTGAAATTAGGAGTTAAGGATCGATATTGGAAAATAGTAGTATCAATACTGCCAATATATGAAACAAGTACCTTCCCGATAGCTGCAGTGGTGTTTCCTGCAGCATCAAGGGCATCAGTTCTTTCTCGAATTTTATGACTCATGCCTGCCATCTCAGCAATACCACCAGCATTGTCACTGATGGGGCCATATGCGTCAATAGCCAGACCAGTGGCTATGGTGCTAAGCATCCCAAGTGCAGCCACTGCAATGCCGTACATTGCAGCAAAGGTAAAACTGACAAAAATGCTGACTGCTATAGCAAAAATCGGAATAATAACTGATTTGTATCCCAATGCAAGGCCAAAAATAACGTTGGTGGCTGCTCCAGTACGGCAAGAATCCGCAACATCTTGCACGGGACTGAAACAGTGGAGAGATTACTTAATACATTAACTGTATAATTACTTTACACGAGATAACTGTCTAGATATATACCTATAAGCATTGCTTGTATAGTACTCTGTGACAAATCCAATTATCAGACCAGCCCACAAACCAACAGCAACACATAAGAACAATTGCCTGCAACATTCAGATAATGTTGTTAAGGAATTTAACAAAGAAGCAACAAAACGGTACATATAGTAAATGCGTGCACATACTTATGCAAAATTCTTAAAGAGGGAGAGAGCCATTCAAACTTATTACAGTTTTCTCTTCATGAAAAACAATAAGGTTCCTAATTTGACAGTGTACTTACGAGAATGGATGATATGCTTTATATGAAAGGAAGGGAAATTATATGTAAATGAAGGTATACAATGAAAGAAAAGTCATTAAGAAATTTGAGGCAACATTGAACTCACCAGCTTTTGACATCTTTCTGGGTTCCGAAATTAAATATCGTGAAGGAGGAAGGAAGTGCAATGAAACAGACAACAGCAATTCCAACAGTCATTAATACCGTGGAGATGATGAGTTGCTTCTTCAGTGCAGGCTCGATTTCTTTGACAGCCTTGACTTCAAAGAAATCAGTTGCAAACAAGGTGGTCAACAAACAAACAAGAATTCCAACGGAGCTGACCAAAAGAGGAAATAACATAGCAGTAAAGTCATGATTGATCCCAAAAGATGAGATTGAAGCAACGACAAGGGCCGCGCAGGAGGATTCTGCGTATGAACCGAATAGATCAGATCCCATACCGGCAATATCCCCTACATTGTCTCCAACATTGTCTGCAATGACCTGCGACATTCATCAAACACAAGTTCACAATTTAAGAACAAAATATTCCAAGAAACTATTATCAGTTATTTTTACTGTAGCCATACAGCAGGATTCCTAGGGTCATCCTCTGGAATGTTCCTTTCTACTTTGCCCACAAGATCGGCCCCTACATCAGCAGCTTTCGTGTAGATACCTCCACCAACTCTGCCAAAGAGAGCCATGGAAGATCCCCCAAGTCCATAACCGGTTATTGCCTCAAACAGGCCTTCCCAGTCATCACCATAGTATAACTTGAAAAGGTTGATGGCAATATACAAAACTAAAAGGCCATTTGCGGCAAGGAGGAAACCCATTACTGCACCAGACCGAAATGCAACTATGAAAGCCTTTCCAACACCCTTCCTAGCCTCCAATGTAGTCCGGGCATTGGCATAGGTGGCAATTTTCATTCCAAGAAATCCAGACACCAAAGATGTGAGGCCACCAAGAAGAAATGAAATGGTACTAAAGACAGCTGTAGCTAGAGCAGGCTTGCAAATTTTGGTGCTGTCAAACGTACATGATTGGCTCTTTGTACTGAATCCTTCCACAGAACCGAGGAAAAGGAAAACCAATATGGCAAAAGCAACCATGAAGATGCCAACATACCTGTACTCGGTAAAAAGAAATGATGTTGCACCTGTGATATCACAATTAGATTATAAGAATCGGAGACAAATTACTGAGCAAATATTTGACTTTTTCTGTTCTTCTGAACGTACAACAATACAGTTTGGACAAAAAACAAAGATACAGACAATAGAAACTCAAGTTCAAAAACATTATTAGTTTCCGGAAATCAACTTTCAAGTGCACATTTTAATAATAAAGACATCATTTTAGCCTTACAAATCGTTTCGAGATCATTTCAACAACATGAAATAACGACAATAATTAGCGCACGCTATGCCTAGGTACTTTTTCACTTATTAGTTCATGCTATATTTCATCCCAAAATAAGTAATCTGCAGAATGTTACTAGCCAACATGGTATACCTTTCAGACAGAACTATCACAAAGGACAAAGAGTCCAGACAAAACCAATGAAAAACAGAAAACTATAAAAGAAAAGGAAAATACAGAAATCCAATCGTGAGTATGTATAGAAGAGCAACTTTATGCCAACATAGAACTAAACTTATAGCAGTGACGTAGAGAAACTATGCGTGTGTATTAATTAGACGACCTCGCTACAAACAAATGAAAAAAAATCTAATCTGAACAAAAGTTACAAGCTTTGATAAGGTAAAATTGACACCGAAACTTGTTAGCAATTATCAATTAATTAGTGTGTAAAAGGGACAACAACTATTTATAATAAGAACCATCATCTAAGGCTGACTCGTATAAATGACGAAAGCATCCTAAGAAACAGTAGCAACAACTGTGTTTAACAACGAAGCATGATCGTGGATCCTTTTAGAAGAACCGCATCATAGGGCTTGACAAGGAGGAAAGGAAGAGTATTTCTTTAATCAGCTAGAAAGACGTGGACTAAAAAAATTGATCTTTGATTTTCACGTGGACGGGGGATATTAAAGGAAATTTTAAAATCACGAAATACATATAGAAAATAATAGCATGCTTTTAACTTTTCCACCATGAGAAAGGAACAACAAGAGAATCAAACGAAAATAGGGCAAAACAATAAAAGGAAATAAAGCCACGTAAGGCTATAGATTTCAAACGTGAATACAAGGGTGCTGAAGGCATACGCAAACGCCGTTAACATTAAAGTATCCGAGCAAGAACCCAGATTTCCCATCTAGAATTATAAAAAAAACGCGAACTTTTCGTGAAATAGCGCTTAATTAGACAACCGTATGGAATAGCACTGAAGGAATATAATAATTATACAAGCTATGTATTTTGAGACTACAAAGAGATGCATACATATTACTGCATACTTCAAGCAATTGAAAATAACAGGTAAGAAGCAGCCATAACTAAAAGGCCAAAAAGAAAATCTGCCAATCCATCCACTAAACCAAGCAAAACCCATATCCTCAACATCATATTATTCAGCCCTAATGCTCAACTCTCCCTCGTAAACAAATCTCCCTGGCTCTGTAATATAAACAAACACAACCAATGCACGGAATATATAAAAACAAAATATACCTTCAGAGATGGCTGCTTGGATTTCGGCGCATTTCCGAACAACAGAATGCTCATTGGTGCCTTCTTCCTCCTCTATAAGAGCTTCGTTTAACCCACTTTTGCTGTCGGTCGAGCTAGATTTGTCAACTGAAAGCTTTACCTTGGAAACCAGCAGCCATTGGAAGAGGGCGAAGACGATGCCCACGACCGCGCAGAGGGGAATAATGATTTCGGTGGCGAAATAGGGAAGCAGCGTCGTCTCACCCATCTCTTCTTTTGCGTGCAGAGGGATTCGCGATATTGGGGGGGGGGGGGGGGGGGGGGGGGGGGGGGAGCGAGGGAGATATGCGTTTGGTTGTGTGAGTGCGAGCCTGAATTTATGCGGTGAGGAGTGTGGAGAGATCCTGGAAATTTTTGTTCCAAAAAATGGTTTATATAAAATCAATTTGTTTTATTTATTTATGTATTTTTGATGACCAGCAACTTTTTTTAAAAATTTTAAAAAAAATCTTTGTATTAAATAAATTCTCGAAATAAACTGGAAATATAAATTAAAGAAAATGAAGATAATAAATATTCCAAGAAATTTAATATGAAATTTTGAATTCGATATTTGATTATAATAAATCCCTCCGAAACTTTTAAAAAAAATATATTAAACAAGCGGAAATGTTAAATATATACAATTAATTATGGTAAAAAAATATACGTGTCGTCTTATTTTAGATTACACACGTCTTAGAAATTATGACTATTACATCATTCGAATAATCCATATTAGTTTTCCAGTCATGTCTAACTTTTAATCATGGGATAAAGTTAATGAGAATATTGAATTTTCGTGACATTATTCAAAGTATAGTTCACATGACTATTATAGATTTTTATAGCTAACATGACCACGCTCATGGAATTTGAATAAATCAAAGTAAAATAATAGCACACAGGTTTAATTTTGAATTATTTGATGGTAAAATTTCTTTGGAAAAAAAAAAGCCTATTTATGCACAGAAATTTACTTTAATGTTATAGAAAAACTTAACACGAGTTAGGTGCACCAAATCGGCTCCACGAAACATTGGTTGACAAAGACTCAAACACAAGATAACTATATATAATTTTTAAATCTCGTGTAAATTATCGGGAAGCATGAAATTGTCTTTTTATATACAGATATATAATCTTAGGCTTTTTGATTATGAGATATATAGAAAATGTCTTTTTATATACATAATCTTATGCTTTTGATTATGATATATATATATACAGACATGTGTGAATAAAAACTCTAGACCGTTATTTTTCAATCATCTCAATTTCAACACGCTAATATGTAAACTATATTTGATAGATGACAAAAACTTGTGTGAGACGGTCTCACGGGTCATATTTGTGAGACGGACCTCTTATTTGGGTCATCCATGAAAAAGTATAACTTTTTATGCTAAGAGTATTACTTTTTATTGTGAATATGGGTAGGATTGACTCGTCTCACAGATTAATATCCGTGAGACGGTCTCACATGAGACCCACTCTTGATAGATATACTACGTTAGCAAGCCTGATGCAGTAATATACAAACTATATCAATCGGATAAATTGTAGTAAGCATACGTCGTGCGACATGTTTGATCGATAAAATTTTGGTGGAGAGAATCGAATTATCACACGTTCACCTACTCTGTCAAATCAAAACACGGGGTATGATCATGATATATTGTTATAAAATTTTAAACAAAAATGGTAATATTAGTTGGTTGGAAGGTTATTGTTGGATGAGGATACATGTACGAGGCTAAAATGTTTATTTCATCTTATCTATGTGGACATTGTCTCCATGATAGGATAGATTGCCAAAATTTGCCCATACATATATAGGACCCATTTTTTTTGGAAATTGTATGTGTAGTAAAATCTTACCCGTTGAAATGAAATGAGGATACTACCCACATAAGTAAGATCTCATCTACCATTCTAAAGGACAAGACCCCCGGCTGACTCATAGTCTAGTTGCCGTTTCGCATTGTTATCCGCTGGTAAAACTAAACTATCTTCTTAAATAAGCGAATATATATATATATATATTCTCGTAATTTAATAAGCTATAATAATTATTTAATAAGCTATAATAATTATTAAACGGACAATAAAATAAATATATAAGAGAAAAAAATTAATTTAAAGGGATGGCAGGAAACCGAAATGTAAAAACCGTACGTCGCCTTAAACGAAATTTCCGCCTACTTTTACTCGAAAAATAAATGCCTACCCGTAGTTGGGTAATTACCACACAATTTAATACTTTAAATTTATAATAATTTTTGTAATGTTATTTCTTTAAGTTAATTAATTATGTTACTGCCTGTTAGATTTTGCTCTTTTTTTTATATGTATATCATAAATTATAATAATTAATTAAAGGACCAAATGTCTAATTCTACTTTCAAGATCAATGAACTAATTTGCAAAAAGATATAAATGTTATTTGGCCTCCACACGTTTAATAAGTTAAAGTCAGAAAGCCTAAAATATTATAAATTTAATAACTATACTATTTAATAATCCAAAAACCCTATAAAATAAATATATTAATCATTTTAATGGACGAACAAAAATACCACCTATTTATCTAATAAAAAATTGTTAGATCGTTAGTTTTGATTATAACAAACAATGACTTATTTTGTTAGATCAAATTGTTTTTGCATTCAAATTGTTTTTGCATGTATTATAGGTACTCAACCGTTTTATTGAAGATTCCGAAAAAATCGTTCAACCGGTCTTAAAGCAGCTTATTTGATCTATTTGACCACTTGAGCATACAAGATGCGCCATAAGACCAATCAACCATTCACTCTATCGAAACATATTTGAAAATTGTTGAGTAAGATATTTTCAAGTCACACGTCTTACACTGATCCTACCTACTTTATCAAAAAAATTGGCAGGCTGATTATACACTAAAAAAAGACATTATAATATGATAATGTTTTTCTAAAAAGGCATAGCTCAGTGACAGTTAATTTTTGCTGTCAGCGACCGTTTCTTTCCGCAATAGAAAAATGTCCAATTGATATTCATTGGGTGTATTATGAATTAAGAAAGGACAACGACAACAATTCTTTTGCATTAGTGAGCTATAGCCAAACTTTGAATTGACAAATACAAAGAACACTATAAATCGAATATGTTAAGAAAAGCTTCATATGATGCAACACGATTAGACATACACTTGAAGTGATTTTTCAAGATTACATTTATCTGAAAAATTTATGAGCATCCTTCACACTCATATCAACAACTGTTCAACAGCTCTTGCTTCAAAAAAACATCCATCAGATCATCAAATATCAAATAGGTCTTCTGTCAACTTCTCAATCATTTATGTCAAGACCGTTTGAGAAGTTTCTCGATAATTTGAATCTCAAGATTCATTCATTCTATATGTTTGTGTTGTATTGGTTGTCAGACTTGTTGTCTCAATCGTTGATAAAAGTTAACCATGAATTTCAACTTAGGCACTGAATACGTCATAAAATTGAAGCAGATTGTTACAAAGATTTTAAAATCAAAGTCTTCTAATAAAATTCTTTTTAAATGAAATAATATGTAACACAGGAGCTTGAGTTTCTGACCATCCATAAAAAATCATCGTTTCATTTCATTTATTGCATTTATTTATTTTATTGTATGTTTATATTTGAGCATAAAAGTATAATAAAAACCATCATACTGTTTTATACATTATTCGTGGACCGATCTTTTTTAAGAGTTGAGAAAATCAGGTCTCGTACAGCAAACACTATTAATATCAGTTGCATTATTTTTTAGTGTTAAAAAAAATTAAATTATTTATTCACCTCTTCTTAAACTTATTTACGATATTTATGATCTCGACAAAATTATTATTATTATTTTTTGTCTGTCTCGACAAAATTATTATAACAAACTGTTTTGATAAATTAGAAAAATACCTAAATAATTTGTTGATAATTACGTTAATTTTTTTCCACGTGAATTACTCTGTACGCTTGAGTTGATAGTTTTAATAATAAACCAAACAAGACTATGTGCATTTCTTAATTAATTTTTTTTATTCCAAAAAAAAGTAAAAGCTGCCAACATTTTTTTTAATAATAATAATAACAGTAATAATAATAAAGCACGAACTCATATTTTATCCTTTAGTTTTAAGCTGGCAGTTCTTTCCCCGATTCGCCAAAACTTGCCTTTTGAAGTTAAAAGGAAAAATGGATTTAAAAAAGAAGTTAGATTAAAAACTATTTTCATTTCGACGCATGAATAAATAAAAGTGTATTCTAGAAGGTTTTGAATTGTTCATTCCAAATTGGCAAGGACTTTCAAATTTTGAGTTATATAGTTTATTTATGCTAGCGGATGAGGCACACGCGTTGTGTGTAACATAATATTAGATATTTGAAATATTGTTTAATCAATTTATAGAATGAATATTGGACATTTGTAATTTTATATGAATATTATAATTAGTGTGTTCGTACACATTGTTATGTATGACAAAAAATCTATTTTTCTATTAAACTTAATTACAATAAAAAATTATAATAGTATTATGGTAGAAAAAAATGTTTTTTGCGTTAAAAATACTAAACTTAAGGTTTTTTTAAATCGAGAAGTTTTCAAATGTGTTGGTACAGTTAGAGCTTCCATTTTTAGGGAAGATTTCATACGTAGGATTGACATGATTGGAATTATTATATGTAGTGTTGAAGAGGAGGGTAAAAAGGGAAGATATTTTGGTGTCTTCCTCGAACAGTTTTTCTAACACACTCACACTTAATAATAGAAGTATAGATATATTAATACCCTATATACGTGTGTATTTGTTTTAAAAAAAAAATAAAAAAAATCTTTTTGGAGTTTAATAAAATTAAAGATTATATTTATACTAGTAATTAGACGCATATATAGATATACGTGTTGATTATTTTTTTTCCTTCTGCTATTATTTGTGTCAAAAAAATAAAAATTATATTAAAATTAGAAAGTCTATATATATTCATATAATATTTTTTTATAAAGATAATTATTTAAGAAGGATAATTTTTTGTTACTTTTCAAAATGTGCGATGTTTGACAAAGATGAAATACCGAAATTTAAAATTAGAGTTTTGCAATATTTCATATTAAAAACCCACTAAAACTCGGAAAGATGAGCGATAAATAAAATATTTCAAATAGGTGTGTTACATTTATATTTTGGGTACATTTTAGTCTGTGGGAGGTTAACAAAATAGAAACAGACACAATTAATCAATTTTATGTGCGTTTGTTTTCTTTGTCCTAAAATGAATCCTTTTCACGATGCTTCTAATCTCAAAACTCCTGCTGAATTTGACGTATTGATCCGAGCAGGGCCAAAGTCTCAAATATATAAATAAATAAATAAATAAAATAAAATAAAATAAAATAAATGGACCCGATTGAGTTGGGTATAGAATTAAATGTGGATGGGCAAAGCATATTTTTCATTACAAAACAAAATTAAAGATAAATAGGATCCAAAGATCTCAATAAATGTGAGGGAATAAAACTCAAAGGAGACGAGATATTCATCGGAATCTTGCCTAGTGACCACATGATATTAGTCACACTGCATTATATTATATTATATTATATTATATAATATTGTATTATAATTTAATGTACGCAGTTTGAAGATAACATTGGAGAAAAAATTACCAAAATTCGAGAGAGTTTCCTGTGGGTATATTTCCAAGGATAGACCACACTCATTTCCACGAATTTCAAGTCCTTTCTCTCTAGTTTTTTATTCATTTCTGATGTAATATTTATGTATAAAAAGGTTATTATTACACATGCAATGTAAACAAATTTGTGTGGCTAATGTGTATCTAATATCTAAATAACGTTCAAACTTGTGATAAATTTTAGAAAATGGAACTTATCGTTCGCGATCATGTATATAACACATTCGTCTTTCGTTCCCATTAACTTATTGTGATATCCTTGTCCCACATCGAAAAAATCAAAGATTTAAAATGAGTTTATAATGACTTACAATGGACTTCTATAGCAACTTGGGTTAATCATTTTCGTAAAGCGAGGACGAATACGAAGTAGTTGCTATAGGGGCCCATTGTGCAGTCACGCAAGCGCGAGCTCGGGCTCGGGGCGGGACAGAATGGTATCAGAGCCGGTCACCGGCATGGAACACCGGGAAATAAGTGCTATGCAGGGCCAAGTGCTACGTGCATGGGAGCCACCTCTTGAACCTGCGGGGCAAAGTGCTACATGACAGGAGCCACCTCTAGATTCTCGGTGCTGGTGGATCGAGGGGTCAGGCTGCGACGAGGACGTCGCGTTCTGAAGGAGGGGTGATTGTGATACCCTTGTCCCACATCGAAAAAATCAAAGATTTAAAATGAGTTTATAATGACTTACAATGGACTTCTATAGCAACTTGGGTTAATCATGTTCGTAAAGCGAGGACGAATACGAAGTAGTTGCTATAGAGGCCCATTGTGCAGTCACGCAGTCGCGGGCCCGGGTTCGTGGCGTGACACTTATTTTATTGTATATCTCGGTAATTTATTGATTTTAAACTAAATATTTTCGATTCATGTGATTCGTAGGATCTAAATGTTCGTCGTTCTATTAAAATAGAAACTTTTGCAAAGCATTTCATAGCTTTCTAGTTAGATACAAGTATTACTTCCAAAGAATCTGATTGTGCGAGAGAAAAGTTGAATGGAGGTCACGGGAACTTTAAATGAATGCAATTTTGAGAGGATTATAAATTTATTATAAATAATCAATTTTTAAATAATAACTCAAAATAGGTGAAGTGCAATCCCGATAGTGACATTATATTGTGTAGGCATAACGAATTTGGTCCCTCTCGCTAGCATCGATTTTTTTTCTGGTTAAAGTCGATTTTTTTAATTGTTCGGGTGGAGGTTTATTCTATTTCCAGTTTGATTCTTCGGGAAATTTGTCGTTAGTCCCCAGCCGTCGATTTTTTTTGTGTTCAGTCTCTGAGTACTTTTTTAGTACCACATTTCCACATGAAGTGTACCACATTTCCACATGACATAGTACCACATTTTTTTGGGTAAGGAGTGAACCCAAAAAAATATTTGATTGAGGATTTTTCACCAACTTCCCGTTGATTCTTTATATTTTAAACAAAATTGATTAAATAATTTTATATTATATGTTTCCAAAAATACAAAGGTATATACAAGTTTAATAAATTTATAGTTTCACTTGATACCGAGTCAGGATTAGTGAAAATTAGTAATTAATTGCAATCAATATATGACTTTAAATTTTTATATACTTTTTATATGTTAAAACTATGATAATATAATAACGTCATAATAATATGAATCTTTTCGGTGTTTTACACAAGCATAAGTATCTCTTGTGAGACGATTTCACATATTTATTTTTGTGAGTCAGGTCGATCAAGTTCATATTTAAAATGAAAACTAATATTTTTTGCATAAAATTTTGTAATTTTTTGATGAGTCGGATTGAAGTTTACACAAAACCGGTAAAAGAATATCCCTGTGCAAATAGACTGCTCATCAATTGGTTAAGGGATGAAAATAATTGAACCACGGGACTTTTATTACTTTTTAAAAAAGGAAGAATATTTAAAAGAAAATGCTCTCCACTTTACCCTAAAGCTTTTCATACATATAAATGCTCTAGATAATCATTCATGTTAAGGTCGAAAATTAATATTAACGAATAATTAATTGAATTTTATCGATGCAATCAAATTATAATGTTCGGAAGATAGTGAAGTTGAATAAAATTATGTAAAAAGGCACTATGAGACTGCGTGTGTGTGTAGAATCAAGTAATGGAGAATATGAATATCTATGGTGATCAAAAGTTGGAAAAATTATTCCTCACTCTTTCGATTTATTCCAAAAAAAAAAATGTCCGCAAAAAGTGTGGAAAAGGGGAGAATAATCAATCAAAATTTGGATTCCTCATATTTTTTTTATTAAAAAATTATTATTTTATGTATATATGTAAATCATGATTTTATTTAGAATATCTACTCCACTAAGATTTTGAAATATATATTGTAAAATATTGGTTATATCCACTTTTGCAAGGCAAAATTTGTGTGAGACGGTCTCACGGTCGAATTTTGTGAGACGTATTTCTTATTTGGGTTATCTATGAAAAAGTATTACTTTTTATACTAAGAATATTACTTTTTATTGTGAATATCGGTAGAGTTGACCCGTTTCACACATAAAGATTCGTGACAACAACTTTTTTTTCAATTTTACCTTTATATGATATTACTATTACACATTTGTTTTTTATTTTTTTTGTTTTAATTTCAACACACACTTTTATTTTTATTTATTTTTATTTCAACAATTCAAATATCAATTTAGTCCCTCCATAATTTGTCAAATTTCACTTTAGTCAATCGATAATAATAAAAAAGATTGTACACACACGCATCGCGTGTCCATAGTAATTAGTATATATATATGGATATGGATCTATTTATTGTGTTGGACTCAAATATTTTGGATATGAATATATAAAATAATGGCAAAAACTTGTGTGAGACGGTCTCACGGGTCATATTTGTCAGACGGATCTCTTATTTGGGTCATCCATGAAAAAGTATTACTTTTTATGCTAAGAGTATTACTTTTTATTGTGAATATGGGTAGGGTTGACCCGTCTCATAGATTAAGATCCGTGAGACGGTCTCACATGATACTCACTCTACAATAATTCCTTGTGTAGCGCTTAGTCGAGCCTTATTTAAGATTGATTTTGACCCAACATGTTGACCAATTGGGCTTTGATTTTACCCGACTACCAAAATACCAGCAGATGGGCCGAGCTATTTATTTAAATTTAGAAGAGCTTTTCCGTCCAAACATCAAAATGTTCAAAAAGTCAAAATGTCTATTTTAGTGTATGTATTTTTTAAAATCAATTTTAGTCATTATTTCTAAAATCATGTAACTAAATTGCCAATATTATACATGAGTTGACAAAAATGACTAAAATTGGTAAAAGCGCATAGTTATATAACTATAATTGATTTAACGAAACATACATGTTTAAAAAAGTCACAAACCAAATACATACATAACTAAAATTGACATTTTTATTTTCAAAATGTGATTTTTTTTAAAAAAAAATTTAAAGAACATATATACCCATATATGTTAATTATAAAATCAAATCGGGCGGAGCCAGAAAGGGTGACTTAAATTTTTGAAAAATCAATTTACCAATAAAATTCATAGAGACAAAAAATTTCCTTTTATATGTTTCATTGGGTTTGGGCAATGCCTACATTAAAATTCATTTAGGCTAGAAAAAAAATTTATTTTTTTAAAGAAATCTGTCTATTCTGGCCAAAGCAGATCCGCACCTAAAATCGAACAAATCATTTCATGGCATTCCCGAAGTCCAGAGTTTGGAGCATAAATAATAAGTGAAAACATTTAAAGTGGTATTTTTTTTTTGAAATCCTAATCTAAGAGTGGGAGGAGGACTCGAATTTGAGTCTAAACAAGAGAGAAGCAAGATGAGATCATTGGAGATAAAGCTCGGTCTCATTTAAAGTTGTATTTTAAAAAAATCAAAAAACAAAAAAGTACATTCCATACCATTTGGATAAATTTCGAGATAATGAAAGGGGATAGAATTTAAATAATATTATAAATTTCCAATCTAACTCTTTTTTTTTTTTGTCATTATCAAATGCTGACCATTAAATCAAAAAATATAGTAATTATTCAAAACACAAATTTATTTCTTTATATTTGCGGTAATGCAGAGTGTATGTACTTAGGTGCTAATGAGTCGGACTGTTAAACTCATGAGTTCGGAGAGATGCGTGTCTATTTGTTGTCATGAGTTCGGAGAGATGCATGTCTATTTGCTGGTGCTATCTCATATATCTTAGAGATCAGTTTTATCATTTCTTTACCGTCGACTCTGTCACCAACAGAGCCAATATTACCCATAAAGATTCGGTGTCACTCTTTTACGGCCCGCCCAGCCTACTAGATCAATCGGTGCAACGTTAACACATTGACATTCGAGAATTTTTCAGGAGGTCAATCATCCTACTACTTTCACACATATACATTTAGCCTAACATTCTCTCAACAAGTATAGAAACATGTTTTTTTTTGAGACTTGAATCAATGACATCTCTCTAATACCAATTGTTAAGATCAAACGCTTATCAATAGACGAAAAACTTTAGTTATTAGTTAATATGCAACTTTAGTTTCTTATAATTGTGAAATCGTAAAGTGTGTTTACTTTGGTACTAATGGATCGAGCGGTTAATCTCATAAATCCGAGGCTGATGTTGTCTCGTATTACTTTGAAATCAGTCTTATCATTTTTCTATCACTAACCTTGTCTTCAACGGATATTTAATCATCTTATTAAGATTTGATGTCACCCTTTTGCATCTCACGAAGCGAACGGGTTCGTTAACCGCAACGTCCGGTAATTTTGGTTGCTGTTCTAGTATACAAGTAATATTTATTATTTACACCTTCCCTCCGCTCCGCTCCGCCAGCCACTGCAAAATTTTTGCTACGCACGAAACCCTCGAATTTCTGGCATTTTTCCACCCCTCAAATTTCCTGAAATTCTTCTCTTTGAAGAAAATTCTGGGACATTCATTTCTTTCTCTATTTAATTATTTGTTCAGGGGATTATATGATGGGAAGAAGGAAGAGAGGGGATGATATTAACACAACGCCGCCACCGTCAGGTATTTTGTGATTTGCTCGGAAATTTTAAATTGTTTTTGCCCTCGATGTGTTTAAGTAAGAAGAGTTGACCCCTAAATCATGTTGATATCTTCCAGAAAATATCAATGTTCTATCTTTTTCATTGTTTGACCAAAATTTCAATTTTTTTCTTATGAAACCAGGAAGTAATGACTTATTACCATTTCAAAATCGGTTACATAGCTATGGTGGCTGTCATAAAATATAGGAGGACGCAGGACTCCATGCCAATTGTGCTTTTAAATTCATTTTTTGAGTGAAAAATTCGGTCTGTAGCTTTGTAATTTGTATCATAGAATACTGTCCCTGATATCTTAGACACTATCGCTGATATCTTTAAATTCTTTTTTGTGCCTGTTATTGGAATCCTCATCATTTTGCTCAACTTTCATTCATTTTACATGTCCAAAACTTGGAATCCTGTATAGTAAATGTAGTTGAACCTGCCATGATCATGTTTGATTTCAAGGTTCTCAACATATCTAGAACTATTAATGAAGAGAAATGATGATATAAAACTGGAATTTTACATTTCCACTTTCCAACAGTAATATCATTTGAACTTAAGTTTAGCGGACAAAGTTTATCAAACAACAAAAGCTTTCCTGCTGAGGCAGAGTACATTAACTCTAATGGAAGTGGAACAAGTATGTAAATGTAGCAAAATGCATGAGCGGAGCACAATGAAAAGTCCTATATTTAATTGAGAAAATTCCTATATTACAAAGAAAAGAATAACTTATTCTTCTGAACAGAATCTTGCGTATCAAGGGATTTTCTTAATTTAAGCACTACATAGAATCCTGTAGCCTCTTAACTTGCTATTCCTTACAGAATATTTAATATTGCTAACATGGCACATCAAGTGTCTGCATGTATTATAAATGAAACTGTTTTTTTCCCTGCCGACTTCTTGTCTTTACCAAATTTTTTTTATCGTCACCAGTTCTCCTTCCGACCGGATTATCTTGTCTTTACCGGATACTTGTCTTAGCCATCAATTGCCTTTACCGCTTCTCTTCTTTGCCATTATTTTTTTTTGTTGCTGTTTAATCATATTATGTCAGTTAATTGTTTGTCTTCCGGTGGATTGGTTTGGTTCCGCAAGCTTCCAGTGAAACAAACTTTCTGGGTCCTTACACATTCGATGAACTGAATTGCAACTTTTGTAGTTCATTAACTCTGGCGTGATGACTTTTTAAATTTCATATTTTGCTGTAAATATGATCAATTTACATACTTTTAATCAACCTCTTTTGTGATCCTCTGGATACTACAATGTATGGTTGCATTTATTTCATATTTTGTTATGTGACCTGAGTTGTGCTCTGTAATTCATTGCACTAAATTTCTAGATGATTGGTTGAAATATTATTGATCGTGTTTTTTCCTATTGTGAGTTGCAGATTTAGTGCAACATTACGAAGAACGTCAGTTGAAACAGGTTCGCTTATCATATTCCAAAATTTTGCTATCTAACTCTCTCATATTTATAATTTGGAATTATTCATTGCAGAAATCTTCCGACCGACCAGAAACCAGTGCTACTCAGCATGCACCATCCATCATGGATGTTACGGGAAGTTCTCTTACAAGACCACAAGGCCACCAATCACCTCAAAATCAAAATCATGGTGCTAGCCATGGAATATTATTGAGACATTCTCGTCATTACTTGGATCACAATTATTCAAGGCGAGGCTCGATTAACCACACCAGTGCATCTCCGTCTAATTGGAAGGGTTCTCCCGTATATGATACGGCGAAGTTATCCTTTAAACTGGCTAGTAAGGACCATTCTAGTTTTCAACACATGGGTACACACTATATCACTTCGAGATAACCGCATCTTCAACTTCACGAGTATTTAGATGAAAATAACGCTTCTTTGGCTCGCAATTGAACCAATAGCATCGATGGAGGCTGGGGTTAGTGGCCGACAGTCCATCAGGAAAAAATTAAATTATGCCTGCAATTTTTTTAAACTTTAGTCGCACCCTGTCTCTCCTACGTTTATTTAATTTTTAATTAAATTTTCAATTATCAGAATGTAGGGAATTGATGTTCCATAAACTCAAAAGAATTCGGGCAAGATCGTCTACATCAAATGCAGAATCTGCCTACACAAGAAAAATGGAATGCGGGATATGCCAGAAGCGTTTGAAGAAGAAGTCCTTCAAATTTGACAACTCTAACTCTTCCAGTGAGCTCTCAGTTGTCGGTGTTTTAGTTTGTGGCCATGTCTATCATGCAGACTGCCTGGAACTGAAAACGATCCCCGAAGACATGCAGGATCCACCATGTCCAATATGCAAACACCAGTTATAATTGACCGTTCCTAAATAGCTGAATAAGAGCAACCGTACATGTTTTCTAACATCAACCCTTTATCTGTAATATGGTTAGATGCAGTTATAGTGAGCGGATATAGTATATCCAGGTTTGTGCAGTCTTATACTGGTTTCCAGCTTTTATGGAGTCATTAATATTTTGATTAGTTGTATTTAGCTTTCAATGTTAATTTGGTTGTAATAACGATACTCAAGCAACCTAATATGTGTGATTCATTTATGTTTTGAATTTGAGTTCATCATGAAAAAATTCGCATCCAAGAAGAACAAAAGAAGAAAAGTCAAAGTACCCAAAAAATATTCGATTTCTTGAAAAACTATGTATAATATGTGTGACATGATCCCAATATTTCATCAAAGAGATGAGCGTTTTATGAAATACATGGAAAAATATTTCGTTCGTGCATGCATCACTGTTATTTGACAGCAATTTATCTAGAACTCGGTGTAAGAATTATTTAGTGAGTAGTCTGATTTTCAAAACATAATGTTCTAGAATAAAGAAGATACTTATTTAGGAGAATCCATATATGTTATTAGCATCTAAGCCGGAATTGGAGCAATCCAAGCCACTTTTTGTTTGGTTTCTTTTTCGGCCTTCTTTTGTTCTGTTGAGACGTTCTTTTTGTTGCCAATTCTCCTATTGAAAATGAATCTCCATCCTGCAAAAATGCATGCATATATAAAAATTTAAAAATCACTTAAATACATAAAAATTATTAAAAGCAAACACATGCATGTTGCAAGAAAGATAACAAAGAGGCTCATCTTACTTTTGTTTGGAGTACTTGTTGATCTTTAGTTTCTCGTGGAATGATTGCTAATAATTCATGTTTCTTCTGATCAGATTCTTTACCAATATTATGAAGAAGCGTTAATGAAGAGGATGACGACTTTGATGTATTCCCTTCCTCCATTTCCAAGCTCAACTGGACCTCGTATTATATATAAAATGCATGTGCAGTGATTCAATATTCAGGAACATGGATATTCTATATTTTCATTTTCGAGATATATACTTGCAATTACATCCTAATTTGAAAATCCAATTTGTCTTTTCATAAAAGAATCGGGTTTCTTTCGTTAATTTTGTATCTTTGTTGATTTTCAAGAGTAAAATTAAGGTAGACATACTCAATCTCATCAGATGAATTTTATATTTACTTTACAATTACATAATTTGTCATTTGTATAATGAAAGTCGAAAATTAAAACGAGTCCTGAATATGTTCCAAGATCTAAATCTGAACCAAACTTATAGGTTTAAAGTTTCAAAATATTTAAAATGAACAAAATCATATTTTCTTGATTAATTAACGTATCAGAATTTATATATCTATAGAATTATTTCAATGCATTACTTATTGTAAATTAATTATAAGTACTGAGAAGTACCTGCAACAAACGATTCTCGAGCATGGATAGCCGCTCCATAATCGTGCCTTTGTGTTGGACTTCATCTACAGCTGCGCACAGAGACTTGCATTCATTTTCTTTCTCTCTTTTCTCACAAATATTTGAACAAAACTCCCTTCTTGACAAGCTATGCTTCCCTTCTAAAAGTTGAAGCTACACACATTTAATAATAAAAAACAAATATTAATTACTTTTTCTTGATTTACAAATTGTCACAAACAATGTATGTGAAATAAACAAGCTAGCACATGAAAGAAAAATAAGAACTATACATAGACACATACCATGAGATCGAGGCGATCTAATCTCGGAATAATCGGCATAGCCGAGATTGTTTCTTGCAGTACTTCAGCATGTTCCATGAAGATTAAACTCGATAGAAATCTAGAGGTTATTTTCTTGTTTTTTGGGATCCTTAGTAGCTTGTGAAAGGAAGAGAGGAAGAGTTAAATAGGAGAAGCATTCATTCAATGAAAAATTAAAAACAACTACCGCATATACGTAATATGTGCCCATACTATTTGTTATCGGTATTTATGGATTTCATACAATTTTCATTTTTTTAATGTGAATTTCAACTGCATTGGCTGCCTCTCCCACACTGCCATTGCAAATAATTATTAATCATGCAACTTCAATTATTGTTCCCATTTATAACACTTATTTATGTGAAAAATATTTTTTTTGTTATCAGAAATATGAACAAGCAGATTTTCGAAAGTATATTTTGTTGTTATATAATATAACTATCATTTAAAATTCAACTTTTCATCACTTCCAAAAAATAATATTGTCTTTCAAAAATAAAATAAAAAATCTCACTACAAAAAAAAAAAGATTAGTCGTCGTTAAAAGGATAAAGCGACGGTTGTAGCGACGTTTTGGAGATCCATAACAGGAGTTTGTTTTTATTATATTCTATGGTACTACATTAAAGTTTCATAAACTTTGCTGATACGAAAAATTATATATTAATCGATTACTTATATTTGTTTTATATATTGCTTAACTTTCATCTTATCTACTAGCCAAACCGGAAAAAAATTAGGCAATCAACTTTATAGTTAATCAGTTAAAGCAAGGAGATGAAGTTTGGCACAAGTCGCTATTAATTCTTGGGCCCAATATATAAAACTATCAATCTTTTACCAATATAAACAAGCAGATTTTCGAAAGTATATGTGATTTGTGATCAATCTGTCGACATCAATATGGATTGGGTCAAATTAGGG
The DNA here is from genome assembly GCF_012295235.1 of Primulina huaijiensis. Lineage (NCBI taxonomy): Eukaryota > Viridiplantae > Streptophyta > Magnoliopsida > Lamiales > Gesneriaceae > Primulina > Primulina huaijiensis. The sequence continues at coordinate 18,825,805 of NC_133321.1, forward strand.
AGGGCGGGCATATTTGTCATCTTTATCTCGTCTCTGAATCCATCTACACCTTAATATCCGCTCTGATCTTTGCTTTTCCCCGAACCCGAAACTACATGGATCAACTTCTCATCCCCACTCTCTTCCCTGTTTCAAAAATATTAATAGCGTAAGACGAAGACGTGTTCGAATATTTTCTCGAACCAAAACTTATTATTATCAATTATTAGAAAAAATCGAGGATACTCGTCCCCATTTCAGGTTTTCTCTGCAGGGCTCAAACTCGTGGGGAAAGTTGTCATCTGCGTATGAAACGACCAAAATGCCACATACTCTTTTATTTGTTTTAGACCCTGCTTGGTTTGTGGGATAGGAGGGATGATGACGGGTCAGTTTAAGTATTCTGAAACCCAACCTGCTAACTACTGTATCCGATTCGTCCCGTCTGTCAAAATTTTTTATATATTTTTTTCAAATACAAAATAAAAAATTTAAAAATTAATTAAACGTTAAAATTATTTTCAAAAATTATATTAATAATATTTAGGAAAAAAATATTATTACAAGTTAAAAACTATCAATTTTTTACCAATTCGATTATTAATTAATAAAAAAAATTATAATTATGTTTTTTCCATATTAAATATATTATAAAATAAAATTATGATTAAAACCCAGGCTACAAAACAGTATCATTTTCTTATTTCAAGCTCTCCATGTTTCTTCTTCACTCTGTTTTTGTTCACAAAAATTTGCAGAAGGAATTGGCATAATCGATTGAGGTTCTTGATGTAATTAAAAGTAGAATAATTCACTAGGAATGTTAATTAGTGATAACTTGTAAATGATGTACGCTCTGTGTATCTCTTGTTGAATAATTTACGAGTGTTAATAGATGTTCATGTGAACATCGTGAAAGCATTTAATGCATCATGTTTATTGATATCTGAAAAAGTGTGTGAGGAGACAACTAATGTGACATTCCACGATATGTTTATATGAACATCGATCTTGCGACGCTAGGGTTGGGCACATCAAAGAGAGTACTTAGAAGCAGCTACAGCTAAAAGAGATCAGTACTTGCAAGCTGCAATTGGTATTTCTTCTTTTTCCTAAAGAAACGATCACTCAGCAAAGTCTAGGATATAGCATGCTTTGTTAGAAGGAAAATATAATGATGTAAAATAATTGAGCATAAACTTGTCATTTCCGTTTTAGTCTTCCCCTAATTGAGTTTAATATTTCCAGGTTTTGTTTGTAGGAGTGAGGACTAAAATTTGACTGTTCATTGCATGCATATATTATTTGAAATATTATTTATTAACTAGTTTATTAAATTATAGGTTTTTATTGTATATTATTTTTAAAAAAAAACATCAACGGTATGTAGTGCATTGTCGATGTTATTTTCCTCGATGAGAAGCTAAACGTCGATGTCATTTTTTGTGGTGTGTAGTCTGCCGTCGATGCTGTTTTTTGTTGTGTGCAGCGCGTTGTCGATGTCATTTTCCACAACGAGCATTGCACGCTGACAATATTATTTTCTGTAACGTGTATTGTGCGTTGTCAATCCCTATGAATTGTAACAACTTTCAATTGTACAACGTGTAATGTAGTGAAAAGTCGATTGTGCAATGCGAAAAATCATTTTTGTTGTAGCGTATCTAACAAAAGACGCCTACGATGAGCGTACACTTAAAGTTATACTCAATTTTATATTTTTTTATGATAAATAAAAAAAAAAGAGAATCTAATTAGATCTATTTATTTTTTTATTCCCTATTAATTTTTAAAATAAAAATTCAATCATGTGCGTCAATCTAAACGTACATTTAAATTAACTAATAATTAAAACACTAAATTAAAATATAAAAATTAATACATATATATGTGTAGGTCTCTTGTGTTAACCACGACAATATTTACTATAATAAATAATAAATTTGACATAAAAAATAATATTTTTTTTATGAGTGACTCAAATATGAGATCCGTCTCACAAAAATAACTCGTGAGATTGTATCACAATTTTTTTGTGTATTTATATTATACATGTGGAGCATATGAAATGAGTACAAACTTTTTTTTTTATGCTTGTTAATTAGAATCAAATTTAAATTAGATTATAAAATAATTTATTTTTAAAAAAAAAAAATCAAACCGGATTTCCGAACTAATTCAATTTAATCACGTCAACGCTCACACTTTGCTATAATAAATTATTTGAATAAATCTATTACTACTAGTTTTCTATATTTTATATTAATTATTGCAACTAGGCCAATCAATGCCATGTAAGAAATGGTTAAAAAAAATTTATTGGCCAATAATTTTGGTGACAAGGAGACCCTATGTAGGAGACAACAACGAAAGCCATGTCAAAACAACGGTAAGAGACCTCCCCCACACATCATTGCCACTCAGGAAGATCCGAATCTGTTCATCCGCACATTCCTAAACAACTGTCAACTTGTTGATCCGACGGCTGCAAAATCACACGAATTTATTCCGATGCATAATTTCGGAATCAAGAAATGGCACTCTCTCTCTCTCTCCTTATTTACAATTACAGGGGGGCAAAGGGATAGTCTTTCTTGTGCCGACTCATTCTCACCTCTCTTAATTTCTGTGCTGTTTCTCAAGATCCCTCTCTGTCATCCGAGAGTAACCCTTTTTTCCTGGGGATTTTTTAAAGGCGTTGGATTCTTGATTTCCCAAGTTTTTGTCAAGGTACGCGTGTTATTTTTTTTTGTACGTTGATGTTGTACCATCATTTTTTAATTTCTTATCGGAATAGAAGTTTGCTAGTGGTTTTTTCTTTTTCTTTTTCTTTGCTTTATTGCTTGAAGATTCTTTCTTACATGCATTTTATGTGTTATATTCATTATAATGTCTTGTGGTGCTGACGTTCCCTCTTTTGGGTGACAAAGGAAAAAAATTTAATCTCACCAATTTATCATGATTTTTCTTGTATTTTGATGAGTAATCTGTTGAGGAATTTTTTTATTTGCAGGATTCCTCCTCCATCTATATATACGAATTATATATAGATTCGTATATATAGATAGATATGGCGGCGAAGACAGCGTCACCGAGGAATGCTATAAACAACGTGATTGAAAGAGTTGGGGTGTATGGATTTGGTGGTGGGAGCAGCCAGAAGAGGTGCAAGTACGCCCTTGAAGATGAAGATGGGACCGTGGAAATGGAGCAGATTGGGGCTGAGAGAACAAAAAATGTGCTGATTTTGATGAGCGACACGGGTGGGGGCCACCGAGCTTCTGCTGAAGCCATTCGTGATGCATTCCAGCTCGAGTATGGGGATGAATACAGGGTAAGCGTACAGAAAGTTTGATGAGTGTTTTGTTCTGATTCCCCCGTTACCATATCTGCATAATTAGTTCTAGTTTGTCGACCAGAGGAATTCAATGAAGCCATGATATTAAATTTTGTTCTAATTTAACTCGTTTAATTATCACTTTATTTAGCCAATGTCCTTGTTTCTTTGTATCATGCGTTGCGACTGTCATTTTAGTCTTTCTTTCCAAGTTTTGGACGAAAGATTCACATGCTATTGTATATGATGAACTGAACAACATTTATTGGTGGTTGCAATTTTCTCCCATTATACTATGCAGCCACGGGTCACCCATGTGATTGTTTTCCAAACAAGTTAAGCGGACATATGCTGTTATTAAGTACAATTCGAATGCTCAGTTTTAGAGCTAGGATTTAGATTGCTGGATATCATCCTTTACCGGGTTTTCTCACCCATTTTTTGGTTTTGTAAAGTATGATATAAGTTCGAATGAATGTTTTCAACATAAGTAGTCTGATTAGAAGTTGCGTACTAGAATCCCATTCTTTCAGAATATTTCTTGATGTCCAATTCACATTATCATTTGTGTTACAGATTTTTGTTAAGGATGTCTGGAAGGAGTACACAGGATGGCCATTAAACGACATGGAGGGGCAGTACAAGTTCATGGTTAAACATGTTCAGCTCTGGAATGTTGCATTTCATAGCACGTCTCCTAGATGGATACACTCCCTATATCTTGCTGCCATTGCCGCCTTCTATGCAAAGTACGGTGAATTTTCTTCTTTTATTTTAAAATCTTGATTATTGAATAAAACTGCCTTGAAATACGTGATATTTCTCTGTATAACTTGATCTATTGCTACATTTTATTCAATTTTTGTTTTTTAGGGAGGTCGAAGCTGGTCTAATGGAATACAAACCGGATATCATCATCAGTGTTCATCCTCTTATGCAACATATCCCTTTGTGGGTGTTGAAATGGCAAGGCTTACAAAAGAAAGTCGTTTTCGTTACTGTCATAACCGACCTAAACACATGTCACCGCACCTGGTAAAAAAATAATTTCATCGAAAATTTTCTTGAATTGTTGAACTCATGACAGCACATTCTAATAAGCAAACACATGATCAACAAAGGTTTCAACCGTCGGTGAACAGATTGTATTGTCCTTCGGAAGAGGTAGCGAAGAGGGCTTTGATCGATGGCCTCGAGGAGTCTCAAACTCGTGTGTTTGGCTTGCCAATTAGACCTTCTTTTTGTCGAGCAATTCTCTCCAAGGTGAATAAACCAACCTTGATGTAAGGCAACCATTTTTAGCATAAATTGCACCATCTGTTGTAATTGATTAATTAATTACTTGGTTTTATATAGGATGATTTGAGGGTAGAACTCGAGATGGACCCAAATTTGCCAGCCGTTTTACTAATGGGAGGTGGAGAAGGGATGGGGCCGGTCAAGAAAACTGGAAAGGCACTCGGAGAGGCTCTATTTGACAAAGAACTTGAAATGCCAATCGGACAGCTAGTTATCATTTGTGGTCGTAATGAAAATCTAGCCTCCACGTTAAAATCATTGGACTGGAAAATCCCAGTTAAGGTAGCCTGCCATTTTTGTCGAAGATATACGAGACAACTCCTCTCGATGACCTCTTATTGCTAGAAATATTATTTTCAAATCTTGGCAATAGAAACTTAGAAGTTGTGCTGGTTTGATTCGATGTAGATTAGAGGATTTGAGAAGCAAATGGAGAAATGGATGGGTGCTTGTGACTGCATTATCACAAAAGTATGCTATTCTTACCCTTCCCTATATGTTGTTTCGGCGGCATCTTCTGCTACAATAGTCAAGAATTAAGGCCTGGTTTTATACGGGTTTTTGGGATGTTACAGGCAGGACCTGGTACAATTGCGGAAGCATTGATAAGGGGCCTTCCGATTATTCTTAACGATTATATTCCTGGACAAGTAAGTGATCCCGAATGCTCATTTCTTCAATACCCACGTCTTCGCCTTTTACTTGAAGACAACATCTTTTATGCTCATTACCCCACACTGGTTAGTGGGAAGAGTTCGAAAAAAGATCTATAAGAATGCTCAACATATGACACTTCTCTACCAATTTGACACAATCATTTTTACACGACGAGGATGAATATGAAATAATTTTAGAGAGTCACTCAGCACGATCTCCTTTGTTCACGGTGTAACAGAATCAAGTTTACTAATGATACTTGGTTCATTTTGCCTTTTACAGGAGAAAGGGAATGTTCCTTATGTAGTTGATAACGGGGCAGGAATCTTTACACGAAGCTCGAAAGAAACGGCAAGAGTTGTGGCCGATTGGTTCAGCACGAAGAAGGATGAGCTCAAGAGAATGTCGGAAAATGCGCTAAAACTCGCCCAACCAAATGCAGTTTTCGACATCGTGAAGGACATTCATGAGCTTGCTTGCCAACGGGGTCCTTTGACAAACATACCGTACATGCTCACATCATCGTTTTCGAGCTTAATTTATTAAAGTGATAACAATCAAATTCCTCATAACCAGGACAAGTGTCTGCTACTTTGTTATTCCTTGTGCTCGTAGCTGATGAAAGCATGCTGCTGTTTTTACCTTCAGAGTTGCTCCCAAGTTGAGGGTGGTTGAAAGTGGTGCTGTTGGATTGTTTTTAGGTTAGTTTGACTAATAGTGAAGCTTGCTTATTTGCTTGTTGCTTATTATTTTATTTGTTACTTAAGATCACAGGGATCTCTCAATTTGAATATAGTAGTATTTTGTGCATGTTATTCGCAAATTGGCTGGTACTAACATTGGCTTTGGACGGTGAATCCATGCAGTAGCTGAGAAAAAGTTGGGATGATAGACATATTATAAGTCTTGTATTTCCTTTATTTTTATTTCATTCAAGTATTTATCTATGAAAACACAATTTTATTACAATGTGATATTTGTTAAAATGATCATATAAGTTTGTCGATTTTATATTTTGGTCCTGTAAATATTCAAATTTAAGTATTGATCATGTTAGGTTCTGATTTGATTTTTGATTATTTTTTATAGAGTGTTGGATGAATCATTATTTTAAGATGTTACATCAGTATTTTTCAGTATTACGTCAATATTTTAAAAAAAAATTACAAAAAAACCAAAACATAACTTATATAGATAAATTTAAATAGTTATTTTGACTATTTTTATTTCTAGGCTGTGAATGAGTTAATAAATTGTCATTGTCATTTTGTGCCTGCTAATAGCAAACTGATATTCCCATTTTGGGAATCTAAATTATTAATCTATTTTTTGAGAACAACGCGTACACGTGTCAAGCCCCAGTAGGCTCGTGGAGATGGGATTTGGCTTTTGTACATTATTTAACATAAAAGATCAAAATATATTTTCTTCGATTTTTAAGTAAAGCACAAGCAACCATGTGCATTGGTTAATGTTGGTGGGCTCAGACGTTGCGTATGAGCAATTGAGTTGAAAAGAGGCCAAATGTTCTTATAATTTGCATTTTTTAAAATTTTTAATCTTGTTACCTATAAATTTTCAACTTTAATTCTGTAATTTANTTTTCTTTTTTTTTTTTTTTTTTTTTTGGTCTTGTTTCGATGAGTTTTCATTTCTAGTCTAATAACATTTATATATTTTTCATTTTTTGTCATTTTTTACTGACAAACATATCGGATTCGGATAAAAAAAAATTACCAAAAATCGAAAAAAAATATAATTTACATGATCACAAATAAAAATTAACTGTAAAAGACCATAAGTGAAAAAGAAATACAAGTTATATAACAAAAAATACAAATTCATTATTGATCAAAAGCGAAAAAAAATTAAAAATTGAAGGACTACAAATGTAAATTTTCTGATTAAAAATATCTCAAATCCTACCCATTTTTAAAACAATACAAATTTGGTTCTTTGTTTGGTATTCAACTACGAATTGATTCAATTTTATATTAAATTTTGAATCAAACCATATTATATCGATTTTATAAAATTTCATAACAAACCAAACAATGAATATTTTATATCCAAACCAAACCAAACCGAATCGAACCTTGCTCGTTTAGATGATTCAATTTAAAATTTAAGTTTCATAGTGAATTAATACATGAAATATCATAATTTTAAAAAATTAGGAATGACAATCGATATAAATTGAGTGAACGTTTTAGTTAATCATGAAATATAATGATTTTAAGTAAAATAATGTAAATTAAAATACCTATGCCTGGTATAGAATTCTTCAACTTATAAAAACTTGAACTTTTAAGGTTGTGGTTATGTATAATTAGTTTATAATCTACATTACATAATAATAATAATAATTTTTTTTCAGTTTGATTGATTTTAAAATGAATTCAAATCGTGGTCGACTGAAACACCCTTAGTTCGATGTGATATCTGAATTTGTTTTTATGTATGTCGTAAAATTTTAGTCTTTAAATATTTTTTACGAATTTTTTATTAACAAACAACGAATTCATGTTTAAATATTTCTCCTAGTGGTTAAACAATTAAATTAAAAATGATAATGGTGTCGAGAGATACAAAACCGATGTTTAGAAAATATTATAAAAATGATCTCGAAGTCAATTTTGTGAATGATAAATATGATACGGTCTCCCCTGCTATTCTCGAAATACAGTATTACTTGACACAATAATTTGGAATATGTGGCATTAATTTATGGCAAAAACTTGTGTGGGACGGTTTCACGAGTCGTATTTTGTGATACAGATATCTTATTTGGGTCATTCATGAAAAAATATTACTTTTTATGCCAAGAATATTATTTTTTATTGTGAAGATCGGTAAGGTTTACCGTCTCACAGATAAATATTCGTGAGACCGTCTCACAAGAGATCTACTCAATTTATATTTGAAAAAATCCATTAATATTTCAAGTAATAAAATTATAGTATTATTTTTAATTAAAATCACAGTCCCAAACCCGCACACCGCATCTGAGATTTTTCATTTCTATCCAATTTTTTTCCCTATCAAGATTTTATCTTGATTCATTGAGTTGATCTCTGTGATTGAAGGTGCCCACTTTCATTTTTAATCAGGTAAAATTAGATTCTCTCCCCTTTTTTTTCCCTATCTAGATGGATATCGAATGGGTATATGAACTTTGTTTATGGTTTTCTTTTATTTATTGTTGGAGTAGATTCAAGATTGACTCGTATCAGAAACTAGTTCCAATTGTTTCAGTTTTTTTTAATTAGATATTTTGCTTGTGCCATTGATTTTTGGGGTTATGGTTGCTAAGCTTGAAGTTGCATTACAAGAATTTGTTGTGCATTTTGTTAACGTTCTAAAGATCTCAGCTTAATTTAGCTAAAAGGAATGGGAACTGAATTCACGTTTGAGCTTGAACTGGCAACAAGTTAGTTTGATAAACAAGGTTTATAAGATGGCATGTAATCTACTGCGTGTAAGAAGGTGAAAGATGATGAATTGTTGACGCACTTTGGATTTAATTGTAAGGTGGGTTATTCGATATATAACTCATACCGATTCTTTTCACTTTACTTCTTTGTTTGGTTAAATTTCAGATTTTTACTGAATTTTCGTTTAACATGATTGTCTGGCAAATACTAATGTTTGTGGGAATAAATGTGATCTATTATTGCCTTGCCAATTTTTGCTTACACTAGATTAGTATAAAGAATTAATGTTCGGGGAATCAATTTAGGCAGCTTAGGTCTACTTAAGCTCGAGTGACTCAAACATGGGACTTAGCATAAGGAAACCAACTTGCCATACAGAAAAGAAGGTTGGTGAAAGAGGAAGGGAGTCCAGCCCTTACACAGAGTCTAGATGTAAACTCATGCCAGTTGTAAAGAGAGATTCTAATCCTTTTTTAAGTTAACCAAAACCAATTCTTTTCAAAATCTATTACGTCTTTACCCACAATTAGGTTATGAATGGTCTGTGGACTTATAAAAGATGGAATCTTCAACAAAGATATCCAATATTTTCAAAATTTTAAAACAAAACAGCCAACTTTGTGTATCAACAATTCAGTAATTTATTTGTATCTTCTCATGATTTAACATATCGTGACTTGATTCTGCGAATTCAACTTTCATCAAACATAAAGAAGGAACTAAAAAATTATTTTTGCAGCTTAGACAATTAAGCTGTTAAGTTTGGATTACAACAAAAAGGTCTCAGTCCCTGTACATTTTAGCTTCATGAATTTTTATTCATTGTATAAGAAAAATCACTCAAATTCATGAACATCTTGCAAAATCTACAACTTCATGCACGCTATGTGTATAGCTGTGAACAAGGCAAAGTAACTATGATAGCAAACCATGAACCAAAATAGATGGAAACAGTGGGACAAATAATTCATTATTTTCCTTTTCATTTTAAGTGAAAATACCAAGTGAGACAAGAAAAGTCAATGAAGAGAGGTTTGGACCCTGATAAGCATGGTAAACGCTATCTGAAATTGAACTACATTTTTTTATGGTTCTAATGACTTTATTCTTAGAGTACTTTCTGAAAAATAATTTGTAACGATATTTAAAATATTAAATGTTTTTTTAATGATGACAGGACTTCGCAATTTCGTCCTGGTTAAACAGATTGATGAATATAGAAATGGATACCATCATTTCAGGATTATAAATTATTTAAGTTTTTATTTTTTAAAGAGTTCGATTTTTTTTAGCAGATGAAACTTTTATGTAAAATAATTATTACATCATGTCGACAACATTTAAGTTGGTGGATATATTTTTGGCCTGATATTTGAAAGAATGCTGATTTGATGATGATAATGTGATGGGTGCAGATTATTCACTTGCTTTAGCTCGTGTAAAGAAAGTTGTGCATATAACAGATATGGTAAGAAATATCGTATTCGTTTCCACTTACATTTACTGGGTTGTGAATAGATTACATAGGTTTAATTTTATCAAATTATAAATGAGAAATGTAAAAGATCTAGGAAGATGTGTGAAAAAGAATATTAGATTTCTTTTTTTTTTTTTTTTAAGAAGAAGCATATATGATTTCTTGGTGACTGCTGGGAGGTGTTTTCATGATAGAATAATCTAAACGGGCATTTAAAGAACAATTGATTTATGTCCGATCTATTTCAGGATATAGCTCGAAAAATTAAGTTATTTTTGTAGGTCTACCACTCCAGTTTTCTCGATGATGAAGAAACTACTAAAGCATGTGGATGCCCTTTGCTTCCCCTGAAAAGCCACATTAAAGGACCAGCTCCTGTATCAGAACAAGGTCAGATTAACACCCAGAATAATTGAATCTGATTTTAAGAATATTTTGCATCAACAATGGTAGAATGTATATGCAGATAGCACGGATATAGTTGATGAGGCGATAACATTCTTTCGAGCCAATGTCTTCTTCAGAAACTTTGAAATCAAGAGTTCAGCTGATAAGCTTCTTATCTACTTGACATTTTATGTTAATATTGCTCTGAAGAAGCTTGAAGGCTGCAGAACTTTAGCCGAAGGGACCAAAGCAATTATTAGTTTAGGACTGGAAACTGTACCTGTTCCTGGAGAACCTGGATTTCCATTTCCGGGGCTGTTTACTCATCCACAATCTAGACAAGAAGCAGGTATAGCATTGGCTTGATAGGCTTATAACTTTCTGTACCAAAGAGAAGAAAAATTGAAGGTGCATAAATAGTTGATATTTGCATTGATTTTCCTATCTTCTGATGCTGTAGCAAATACCCAGTTTCACTGTCAGATCCTACTGATCCAAACACCACCCACTGATATATATCACAACCTACTAAATAAATGATCTGAAAACTTTAAAATCATGTAAACTCTTGTACCGCTCAACTTCTTTTATTGGATCTGAATCCTGCTTGCATCTTGTTCAATATTTTCTTTTTCTTATTATAGAACTGATCCCATATCGATTTTTTTTAAATTTGTTTGCTTGAACTGTGTCTAAGATTTCAGCTAGTACTAATTTGGCATTGCAGAGCTGTAATTAGCTTCAAACCATTTTTCTCTAAGTTTCATCTTCATGATTTCGACTTTTGTTCGACTTCATATGTGGTCTAAGACTTTAGACTTCGTCATATTTATTTAAACAACAAATTCCAAATAATATCTTCTTGTATATCATCAGTCCATTTAATGTTTACTAGTCATTCTATTACTTCTTGTCTTTTCTTGATTGCACTTTCTGGACACAGAACTCTTCCGGAATTATTTGAAGCAGATACGGGAAGAAACTAGTGGAAGATTATTGAGTGTGGCATATCGACCTAATGGAACTCCAAACAAATGGTGGCTAGCCTTTGCTAAGAGAAAGTTTATGAACATCATCCAAACAAATGATTCGTCCTGATGCTTGATCTATTACTTAGAAAAGTTAAAAGTATGGCTTGCTTTCATGTGCTATGTCATACTTATGCTGATGTTTTGCTTGTTTGTTTGACTTTTGAAATATCGGCGACTGAGGTATTGTTGCTTATAGTTGCATCTTTGTTGAAGGTAGAGCTTGTCAAATTATGACAGATTAAAGTGTATTGTTATAGAAGACAGTGTAAAACAAAAAAAACACAAAAACAAAAACAAAGAACCGTGTGATCCGGAGTATAACACGCGTAGGACAAGTTGGCACTGACACATGGGATTCATGTGAAAACGTCAATATTAGATTCCCACTATTTTCAAAAGAATAACTTTTGTACGTATGTGCTGCTATAATCTCATAAAGTATTAATTAGATCGCATCCCCGCACACATACATGCATGAAGCAACGGAATGAAGTACACGTGTTGCTTGTGTTATAAGTTAAACGATAAATTCGAAGCATTGATATTGGAGGTGGTTATTATTTTCATTTGAGCGTAAAATTGGAAAAAAAAAAGTGTAGTAGTTCAATTTGGATGCAAAATTGAACAAAAACGTGGACAAATCAGGGCTAAATCGTTTTTCTTTCTCCAAAATTTATTTGATATTAATTCATCCTTTGTTACAAATGATGGATGACCATATCATGAGATATATACGATAAAGTACAACTTTTTTTTTGGCTTTTGAATGATAAGTATAACTTTAATAGGAATATTATTGGAATAACCGTTGCATCTAATTCTATTGTATCTCGGTTGAGGGATTTAATCAGTCGTTTGGTCCAATTTTCGTGGTATTAAAATACTATACTTCACTCAAGTGGCCAAGCCGTTGCATTTATTCTTTTTCGTGGAAAGAACTAAGAGAATATGTACCATTTTTTTTTAATTTTTCCCCTCAAATTAGAATAATAGAAATGAAAAGATCAAATGTTAGGCTGTTATTCTTTCGAATATTACATGTACCTAAGGATATCAATTATTGCTCTTAATCAAAGTCGAGTGTTAAAATAATTGTTTGGAGAAATCGAATTTGGAGTTCCATATTTGTCCCGTCCGTGCCATTTTAATATAATTTTTTTCCTTTTATTATGCACGGGTTATTGAGAAATTATAGAGTAAAATAGATATAATTGACAAAAACTTGTGTGAGACGGTCTCATGGGTTGTATTTTTGTGAGACAGATCTCTTATTTGGGTCATCCATGAAAAATTATTACTTTTTATGCTAAAAGTATTACTTTTTATTGTGAATATCGGTAGGGTTGACGCGTCTCACAGATAAAGATTCGTGAAACAGTCTCACAAGAGACCTACTCTAGATAATTAGCTCACCATTTACCCGCAAAATCCAAATTAATTGTCATTTCCTCGACGTATACCGCGTCTTCGCCTCTCCCGTCTTTTCATGCTTCCCATTGTTACCGCCTCGGCACCCTTTCTCGCCCTTCATTTTTATTCTGGGACGGAAAATCTTCTTCGACTCAAGTTACAATTTTCCATTTTGTTTTTGAGTTTTGGTCCAACTGTCACCGGTCCACTAATTTGCAAAATATTTCAGTTTTACTAACTAAAAAATTATTGACGTGACACATCGATAACATCGGATGCTACACAAATAATTGTAGTGTCACATCGTTATTTTTATTTGTCTTGTTATTCATGTAGATATTTACATACGAAAACATAGAATAACATTTGATAGATAATAAATACTATGTTCTATCATTGAATATTTGTCGATTGTTATATGAATTGATCAACAACATGATAAAAAATGAAAAACATGCGAGATTATGAAAAAAATAAAATTTTCTTTTCTAACATTATTACGATGATACTTGCTTAAACAATTCAAAAATCAATACACACATGCATGAACATAACACTAAAATCAAAATATGATTATTAGGTAATTGTCTATTAAATCGATAACAAGATCAGGCGAATTGTCCTGATTTTATTATTAAATTTTTTTGACCTTTTTTTTAAAAAATATGCCCTTTTTACACACACACACACACACACACACACACACACATCTATATATATTGAGGTTGAATGGCAATGATCGGAAATCAAATTACTACATCTAGTCTAGAATATATATATATAAAATATTGTGTAGAATTCTCAATTATTTGATATTTGATTTCAATTCAATTCAGAGTGGCCTTATCAACATCACCACCCAGCAAAAATCCCTCTCCACTCCATTTCTCTGTAGTGCAAACACGTATATATATGTGTGTGTGTGTGTGTGCGCGCATACATTTACGAATATTCGAATCAATTGCAGAGGCACACTCCTCCATATACACACAGGAGCAGTGGTGATTGTGGTGGTGGCGGGAAATGGCGGGAAATGATTGGATTAACAGCTATCTGGAAGCGATTCTCGATGTCGGGCCGGGGCTGGGTGACACGAAGTCGTCGTTGCTGCTGCGGGAGAGGGGGAGGTTTAGTCCCACGCGATACTTCGTGGAGGAGGTGATCACGGGATTCGACGAGACCGATCTCCATCGCGCTTGGGCACGAGTATGTGTGTTTTGGTGCTGTGAGTTTTTGTTTTGTTCGTATAATGTGTGTACATGTCCGTTTTTTACTCTGGATTTTTTTGTTCAGGCACAAGCGACTCGGAGTCCGCAGGAGAGGAACACGAGGCTGGAGAATATGTGCTGGCGTATTTGGAATCTGGCTCGCCAGAAAAAGCAGGTTTCGTTTTTTCTTAAATTTTTTTCGATTTTTCCAGTCAATGATTTGAAGTTTTTCTTCCGAGTTTCATTTGTTTAGGTGATGACGCGTCGATCCCTGCTTGGGAAGGAAGTCTGAATTAAAATTTCTAGATGCATATTTGAAGTGTTATGAAACGTGGGTCGCTTAATGATTGAAATCTAATAACATATCTATGTGTAATGGTAAAAAGATTATTGCTTCATTGATTAAAATATTGGCTAAATGGCTCGCTCTTATCAACTGTATTGCTGCCTGTAAGATATTTGAAAATCACGAAGAACAATGTGGTTTGCGGGAGAGTTATTCTGTTTGAGGCTATTTGACAAATTTTCCAGTAAGCACAAACTTAAATACCATCATGGCATGTTTTTTATAAGTCAAAGAGATTCTATCCTTTTTGTTTATAGCTCTGTTGTTACTCGGGAAGTTCTGGAGTAATGGCAAGTGTTTTCAGATGGACCTGAGTTTTTTGGATGTATTTTATTCACACTATGTTTTTCGCTGGCTAGCCTAGTTACAGATTGCTAGTAATGATATAAGTTGTTGGACAAGAGCACACTAGATTTTCTAATCGTAGTTCAAGTTTGTCTTTCTTTGGTTATACTTATTTTACCTTCTGATTAGTGTCATCATTTCATAAGTGCATACTGAATTCAGTTGATATGGAATCCTTCCTATTTATCGTGTCCTTGATTGACGTCTGATGCTTAAAATGTTTCTTAACATATGGGCATGATGAGTATGAGTATTCTAGCTCGAAAATCCATGTCTATCGACTTCATTTATTCACGTTACAAAATATGTAATTGGCATTGATTTGCTTCTACGTTGTGATTAATTTGTGATTGCATCCTTGAACCTTTTTTTTCTTCTTTTTACTTGTCCCTGAATGTCTTTAATTGTGCGTATGGTTCTTAAAATGCGCATAATCTCACACACGGTCATGGGGTGCAAAATGGTGCGACTGCAATCTTTAAGTGAAGGACACATATCGAAATCTCGAGATTAACACAAAGGGATTGTGAATCTAGGGAGAAATTCAGTCTAATCACCATTCATATTTATTTGTACACTAATGAAATTTTGTATGCTTCGATAGTTTGCAGAAAACATAATGATGCTAATTGAGAGAATTTTCATTATACACATAGATTCTATTCTATCACATGTTAGTGGGCCTCTCTTCTCACCCTGGCCTTTCTCCTATTCTTCAAGGTGGCTTTAATGTGCCATGCGTCTTTAATGACCATGAAATATGATATATTTTGCTTAGTAGAATGCCGAAGTCTCGCCATTAATTTAATGCTCGAAGATAACTATGATTTGTTTGTTTGACTTATTATTCGTCTTTTTGACAATTATTGCTTTTACTTCCTCTTTACATCAGTGATATTACAAATCATGTTACATACTTTTAATGCTAGGAGTCTTAGAAAATATTGTATGATATCTGCTGTTTTATTTTTTGAAACGTATATTTATCTATCAGTAGTGTAATTGAATTGCCATTATTTCTTTAATTTTTGTAGCTTGAAGGTGAGGAAGCCCAGAGAATGAATAAACGCCGTCTTGAACGTGAAAGGGGTCGAAAAGAAGCGGTTGCTGACATGTCAGAAGACTTATCAGAGGGGGAGAAAGGAGATGCGGTTGGTGACCTTTCATCTCACGGAGAAAGCAATAGAGGTCGATTGCCAAGAATTAGTTCGGTTGACACTTTAGAGGCATGGGTTAATCAACAAAAGGGGAAACAATTATACATTGTATTGATTAGGTATGAAGTAAATCTGCTTGTCTCATATTTCATATTATGATTAAAAAGGTATTTGGTGTTGATATCCCGTTTTTTTGCTTGTTATTTATTAATTTGGTATTTGATAACTTTGCTAGGTTTTGCTGGTATAGTCACTCTTTCACTAAAATAAAGTTAGATAATCGGTCTTCAGTTTCGGAATGATTATACTTGAGTTTTGATTTCCTTCTACTGATTATTTTTAAGACCGCCAGGAGATGAAGGGAACTCATATATTTGAACATGCAGAATTTATTATTTGAGGCCCCCGCCTAAAAATAATGATATAGAATGATACACAACTTAATACGTGCTTGCTGACTCAAGCTTGTCCTGCAGCATTCATGGCTTGATACGCGGTGAAAACATGGAGCTTGGTCGTGATTCTGATACTGGTGGCCAGGTATGTATTATGTGCTGTTCCCAGGGGAATTTTATGTCATTTTCATACGCCAGTGGTGCTTCAAAGATTCAGGGGTTGTTTCATGATTTGCCAAGCTTGTTCTCAGTTCATTTTCATGGATAATGCTTTACTTTCCTTTTTCTATATTTTTATCAGGTGAAGTATGTTGTTGAGCTGGCAAGAGCTTTAGGTTCGATGCCAGGTGTGTATCGTGTTGATTTACTCACTAGACAAGTATCATCACCAGAAGTAGACTGGAGCTATGGTGAACCCACAGAGATGCTACCTCCAAGAAATTCAGAAGGTTTGGTGAATGAAATGGGAGAGAGTAGTGGTGCTTACATCATTCGCATTCCTTTTGGACCTAAAGATAAATATATTCCAAAAGAACTTCTGTGGCCACATATCCCTGAATTTGTTGATGGTGCTCTTAACCACATCATACAGATGTCCAAGGTTCTTGGGGAACAAATTGGTAATGGATATCCTGTTTGGCCTGTCGCAATTCATGGGCATTATGCAGATGCAGGTGACTCTGCTTCCCTTTTATCTGGTGCTCTGAATGTACCCATGATTTTAACTGGTCATTCATTGGGTCGCGATAAGCTGGAACAGCTTTTGAGACAAGGTCGATTGTCAAGGGATGAGATTAATTCTACCTTCAAAATAATGCGTAGAATAGAGGCGGAGGAGTTATCACTTGACGCTTCTGAGATTGTCATTACTAGCACCAGACAAGAAATAGACGAGCAGTGGCGTCTGTATGATGGTTTTGATCCGATTCTAGAGCGCAAATTACGAGCAAGGATTAAGCGCAATGTGAGCTGCTATGGAAGATTCATGCCTCGCATGGCTGTAAGTATTGTAATTCCACTTTAGATCCCAAACTACTAGCGTCTAATTTTTTTTGCTGATCAAATTTATATATCATAGTTTGTCTCTAAGTAATGAATGATAAATACTCCTTTATGGCACTTACTTTTTGAATGTGAATTTGTTATGCGGCCTCGCTGTCTCTGAACTTGTCTGAAACTCTTAGGTTTTTATGATTTACTCAAAGAGTGAGTTTCTACTCTCAGGTAATACCACCTGGGATGGAATTTCATCACATCGCTCCTCATGATGGAGACATTGATACAGAAACAGAAGCAAGCGAAGGTGGCAAGTCTCCAGATCCACCTATTTGGGTAGAGGTTAGACTAATATACTGCAAAATCTGGTTCTAATAAGGCAGTACTTTTTAGATAGATTTATTTTTCAAAATTCATGAAATATTTAATACCTAAAATTTTGACCTCCCTCCTTTTTTATTTCTTAAGTTAATGCTAGTATCTATACGGTGATACATGTACAGATAATGCGCTTCCTTTCAAATCCAAGGAAGCCTATGATACTTGCACTCGCAAGACCAGATCAAAAGAAAAACCTCACTACTTTGGTAAAAGCTTTTGGAGAATGTCGTCCTCTTAGGGAACTTGCTAACCTTGTAAGCTGCCACCCAAGCCCATTTTCGTGGAATGCATTGAGTAGTTGTTACCTGTATTGTCCTTTTTATTTATTTCCCTTATATTTTGCAGACATTAATAATGGGTAACCGTGACAATATTGATGAAATGCCAAGCACTAATGCTTCAGTTCTTTTATCAATCCTTAAGATTATCGATAAGTATGATCTCTATGGTCTAGTGGCATATCCAAAACATCACAAGCAAGCTGAAGTTCCTGAAATCTATCGCCTAGCAGCAAAGACTAAGGTACTCTCGTGTTTGTTTTGTAGCTCAAGCAATATTCTTTGGTAAATCAAAGAATTAAGTGAATTAAACATGCATGATCTAAATTAGACCATTATACTAACATTGAAGCTACTAGACAAATAAATGAATCCACACTCTTTCTCGAAATACCAATCCATGCATGGTTGAGAAAAGACTGGAAAGTGGAACAGACCTAAGAACTTCCATATTAATATCACAGTCAGTAACTCTAGATTTGGCGTGCAACTGTGCCTCGATGGCGCAGGAGGCGACTTTAAGAAAAATAAGAGTATAGTAAAGGTTCGGACTTGGCTCCTTGTAGTTTTATTGTAAGCAAGAATTGTTTTAGAATTTATATCCATTCTCTTGAATATAATACCAACTGTTCATAAGTTTCTTGGTACAAACTTGATACGGATTGAACTTTTGGATTCGGTAAGCTAACACCCATAGATTTCCCCCCTCAAACATAAGGTGTTGAGATAGCATAAATTCTGTGGTCTGTGGCCTACACACATGTCTGCAATTCTAGGACTGAGCGAGTGAATAACTCGGCAAGGTCAGCCCCTTTTTTACACTCTTGGGCCTGTCGATATTATTGGTTCAAATAGGGCCAAAATGCTTAAGATTGTGGTACCAAATTGGAATTGCAAATCCCTTGTGAATTTTCTAAATGCTTACATAGTATATATTGTTTCAATTGGGAAATGGGAAGTATTTTATTTTTCAGTGCATGCATGTGTGCTACCATTAGCTGATATGTGTATTAAAATATTACATCTGCTGAAACTTTTAAGTGTTTCGTTTTTTTTGAACAGGGTGTGTTCATTAATCCAGCTTTCATTGAGCCTTTTGGGCTTACTTTGATAGAGGTATGCCATGTGCTTCTGAAGACTTTAAACTTGGCGAATTCAATTTTGTTCGATTGATGATTTTGATCTCTCCACCATCAAACAGGCTGCAGCACATGGTTTGCCCATTGTTGCCACAAAAAATGGTGGTCCCGTTGACATACACAGGGTATTTCAACTCTTTTCTCTTTTTTATCATCTCAGAGATTTTGCGGAAGATGTTTCTTCTCCTGAAGCTTGCATATCTTAGTTTGTTATTTGGTATCTATCATCCTTATTGCAGGTTTTAGACAACGGTCTCCTTATTGATCCCCACGATCAACAGTCCATTGCTGACGCTCTTTTGAAGCTGGTTGCAGATAAGCATCTCTGGGCAAAATGCAGAGCAAACGGTCTTAAAAATATACATCTTTTTTCATGGCCAGAGCATTGTAAAACTTATCTCACTAAAATTGCAAGTTGCAAACCAAGGCAGCCTCGTTGGTTACAAAATGATGACGACGACAAAAATTCAGAATCAGATTCACCAAGTGATTCCTTAAGGGATATACATGATATATCTTTGAACTTAAAGTTTTCATTTGACGGAGACAAGGATGGGAGCCGAGAAAATATTAATGACACTCTAAACCCTGAAGTTCAAAAGAGTAAGCTAGAAAATGCTGTTTTGACATGGTCTAGAGGTTCTGTGAAGAGTGTGCAGAAATCTGGGTCGACTGATAAGGGAAATCAGAACTCTGCAGGTGGTAAGTTCCCCGTATTGAGGAGGAGGAAACACATGTTTGTGATTGCTGTGGATTGCCATGAAGGTGACGGTCTTTCTGAATGTGTAAGAAAGATCTTTGAGGCTGTGGAGAAGGAAAGGACTGAAGGTTCAGTCGGGTTTATATTAAACACATCCTTTAATATTACAGAAACATATTCTTTTCTGATTTCAAATGGCTTTAACCCTACTGATTTTGATGCATTTATTTGCAATAGTGGC
This sequence comes from Primulina huaijiensis, assembly GCF_012295235.1. NCBI lineage: Eukaryota > Viridiplantae > Streptophyta > Magnoliopsida > Lamiales > Gesneriaceae > Primulina > Primulina huaijiensis. The sequence continues at coordinate 18,846,002 of NC_133321.1, forward strand.
GGTGATCTTTATTATTCATCGTTTCACTCTGAGGATAACCCTTTTGTAGTAGACTTGTATTATCATTCGCATATTGAATACCGTTGGGGTGGTGAAGGATTGAGAAAGACTCTAGTCCGATGGGCTTCTACAGCTGAGAAGAAGGGAGAAAGGGAAGAACATCATGTTGTTGAAGATGAAGAGACTTCAGCTGACTACTGCTATTCTTTCAAAGTTCAGAAGCCTGGAGTGGTAAACCAATATTCCTTATTTTTCTCGCTGTATAGGGTAGTGGAACTTACTGTATCAACGACTTGAAATATGCCGCAGCTCTTACTGTGTCCTTCAGTCGTTGTATACGGATCCTGCCCTGTTCCTCGATCTCATTAATTTTGCTGTTTTGTTGCCCTTCATTGCTATATCTCCATCATAGTAAAACATCTGATGCCATTTTAACAAGAACATTTGTCTTTCAGGTTCCCCCTGTTAAGGAACTAAGAAAGTTATTGAGAATTCAAGCACTACGTTGTCATGTTATTTATTGTCGAAATGGATGTAAGATTAATGCGATTCCGGTCCTTGCTTCTCGTTCCCAAGCACTCAGGTACCACTTTTACTCGGTGTTGATATTTTCTTGTGACATCTGTGTTTGCAGCCATTAAATTGTATATTCTAAAGTTTTAAGTACAGTGTCCTGCATTTGCCTGGCATTTTCATTTATCAGTGTAGTATACGCCATCCTAAGTTCTAAAAAAGTACCCTTCAGTGCATACAATTTAATGCTTTGTTTCTTGAAGCTGGATTAGCGTCTCCAAGTACTCAAACCTCCCACACTTTCCATATGAAGATGGTTTTCTTCTTTCTTGCCTCAACCCATGCTTCTTACAATCAGACATTGTTTTGTTTGATCCATGACATAGTCATCAAAATTATTATAGGGTGATTTGGGAAGGCTTTACTGTACATCCATTTGAACAACTAAATGGAGCTCTCGTCATCCTCATATCTTTGACCCTTTCTTTGGTATAGCATTTTGCACATCACCATGTCATAAATGGAATCATAACTCGACATGTAAAACTTGCTTTTCAGGTATTTATATCTTCGCTGGGGTATGGACCTATCAAAGGTCGTGGTTTTTGTCGGAGAAAGTGGGGACAGTGACTATGAAGGATTGCTCGGAGGTGTTCACAAGTCTGTCGTGTTGAAAGGCGTTTGTAGTAGCACAAACAACCAACTCCATGCGAACAGAAGCTACCCACTGACCGATGTCATCTCCTTTGATAGCCCTAATATTGTCAGCATGCCTGAAGGATATAGCAGCTCTGATCTCCGAGCCTCATTGGACGAGCTACAGTTCCTCAAATTCTAACTTTTCAATTATAAGTGCATACCTGCCAAAATTAAGAATGGTGAATACTCAAATTTTACGGATTACATCCTGTTGCTCACAGCACAGTGACACTATGTTGTGAAAGCATAGAGTTTGGGATACACAGGTTACAGTGTATATTCTTGAAACCTTTGATATGAGAAAAGCCTGTTTGGTGGCTCTAAATGTTGAAAATGGTAACAAGGAAAACAGTCCAATATTTAAGTTTATGAAACTCTAACGTTTATCTGAAGCTGGTGCCTTTACAGATTTCATTATTTTTATTTAGCTGTAACAGTGGCCGTTTCAATGGCTCTTCAAAACAACAGGAAAGAATTCTATAATTCTCTCTTTTTTGGCCACTCTGCTGTGTCGTTTCTCGTACGTGTTCTGGTGCTTGTAATTAGGCATACAATCGAGTTTATGTGCATGGTCCGTCGATGATTTTGATGGTGGAGATAGCTTGTTAGCCTTCACCTGATTTACGCTGTCATAACTATAACTATAATTATATTAGTGTGCAATATTATCAGGGGGAGTGTCACCTAAGTTATGTTGCAATAAGCATCTTCCAATAGGAGAAATTAAAAAAAATTATCAGGGGAGTGATGATGTGTTTTTTAAATTGAAACTATTATTTATTTATTATAAATTGATTGTAACATTTGAATTTGTTGTTGTTTTTTTTTTCATTCGCTGGTTGATTGCCCAAGTGGACCGTGTTCAAGTGAGTTCATACACACCTACATTTGCATGGAGTGTTACCAATTCCAGGTTCTGGTTGTAAATTAGTTAACCATCATGTGTCACACTTGAAGCACAATTTATTGTTCACTGCTTCAGTTTTAGCTAGGAATTAGGTGGCAGTGGGTCTATAATATTTTGTTGCATCTTTACTGAGTAAGTCTCACAAGGGTCTATAATATTTTGTTGCATCTTTACTTAGTAAGTCTCTATTGTGAGACAGTCTCACGGGTATTTATTCGTGAGACGGATCAATTTTACTCATATTTATAATAAAAAATAATATTTTTGGTATAAAAATTAATATTTTTTCATGAGTGACTCAAATAAAATATTAGTCTCGCAAAATTGACTTGTGAGATTATTTCACATGAATTTTTGTGTTATTGATTTTGTCCCCTTATACACACTCGTATCTTCTTCTAAATCAGAGTGTCAAATAATATTTTGACAAAAATTAATAATTTAAGGCAGTTACTGCCTGCCCATTCTGGCATACATATGAATTAATAAGGTTCAATTCATGGCTCTGTACTGTTTGGACTATTTATACAGAATAGATAGATGGGATGGACACATTTCTAAAGTGTTTTTTTTTTTTTTGGAATAGTGATGTAATAAATTATGTAAACATAATAAAAAGGCATTGGTGGATTATGCAAGTCATTATTTTGTTATATTAATATTAAAATTAAAATATATTTTGGATTAAATTTTATATAATTTTTACAGTATGAATTACACATAATATGATTAAATTCCTCTTTATCACTTTTTGCTGTAGAGAATGACACCAACAAAAGCACCCTGGAAAATGACGTATATTTTTTAAAAAAAATACTTTTATTTAAAGAATTTTAATTGCAATTTGCAATATATCGCTGTAAAAATACTTCTATTTACAAAATTTTAATTGAAATTTGCAATATATCTCTGTACACGTAATTAAATATATTATACATTCCCAGTCGGACTCAAATTATGCGCCTTTAACAATCTCTTAGAAGCGTATTTATTGAATAGAGTATTCACATGGAAAACATAAGGCCTAATGTTGAGTATGCTACACTACACCTATTACATAGTATATAATAAAAGAATATGACTTTTATTAGAAGTAATAAAATTCAGTTCAAAGTTGATTTTTTGTAGTTTCTTATGGGCAACAAACTCGCCATTTTTATATAGAAATAAAAATTCATATGAGATTGTCTCGTCGGTCCATTTTCTGATACAGATATCTAAATTGATCTGATCTATGAAAAAATATTAATTTTTTATGTCAAAATTATTATTTTACTGTAAATACGGATCGAATTGACCTACCTCAAAAATTTAGATTTATGAAATTATCTCACGAAAACCTAATATTTATATATTAATTACTACTTCTTCGTGGTCTCAATATTTATTTTCAAATGAATAAAGATGCTATAGCATTTAATTTGCTCAACGGCTACCTACAAAATAGTTCGGGAAAATGCCCCGAATTTCTAACTACCATGCAATACTCAGCACAATATATTTATAGATTGATATGGACACTCTACAAATCAATTACTTGAAAAGATATTTCAATTTGTCTTCTGTTTTAATTTACGACCACCTATAATTTTAATTTTCCTACCTTTTTTATTATTATGACGAGATAAATTGCAAGAGTTACAATTAAGTACATACTAGATAAATTCTCGAGTTGATGTAATAGTCAGCAAATCATATTAGTCAGGCAAATTACATGCGACGAGCTCGTCCGAAAAAATCAAACTCGTGATTATTTGATTGAGAATTCATATATTCAACCAACTGAGACATTTTCAATGGACACAATTTTCTCTTGGACATAAGAAAAAAAGTATAAACTACTAAAAACTTATTCCAATTGACTTTGAACTCAAAACTCAGTAAAAGCATCGAATGCGTGTTGTCAGGGTACAAGATCTTCGTGATTTATGTACTTTTTAACTTTTTTGGGGGAAAAAATCAAGGATTTTATTTTAAATATATATTAAATTTACTCATATTTATTACCCTTAACTCTCAGTAAATTGACATGCAAAGTGGAACTATTTTTTTATTTGTTTCGAAACATAGATAAATTCAATAAATCATATGATTTGTTTTTAAAAAAATATTGATTCTCCCTATAAATAACATTAAATCAATATATACTCCCACTTAATTAAATTTTTAGCTATTAGCATCTTATTTAAATTTTACAGCCTAGATAACCTAAAACTTAAACCAATTTTTTTTTTTAAAGAAGAAGTATAAACTCAATGCAAAAATAAGAAATGATGCATGATGCCAGCATTAAATGGAGAAGTTATTGATAACCTAACCAAATGTGACACAACATTAAATTCAAGCAAAGTGTGAGCCTTCCTTGATAAATGCTCTGTTGTTTGTACAGTTGCTTGTTGCCATACCGTTTACTCTTTTTTCCTCTGTATTTCATATGAAAAGAGTTCGTATTTTTCTCTCCAAATCAAGAATACGATCTGCTCAAGCACTTTTATATTATGGTAAGTAGCAGTAAAGGGTCTGTTCGGAAGAGGAAAGTTATAGGGATGGATCAAGAAAAAGATGGAAAAGTTTGCACACCTGCAGAGAAGAAAAGTTTCAGCAAGAAAAGGATTGGTTGCAAAGATTTCAAAGGGAAAAAATGTCATCTTTTATCCTATCATGAGCTGCCGGAGTATATGAAGGATAATGAATATATATTGAATTATTATAGGGCTAATTGGCCTCTGAAACAAGCCCTTTTTAGTGTATTTCGGTGGCATAATGAGACATTGAATGTGTGGACGTGAGTGAAGTTCTTTTCTTCGAATCTGTCTTATTTTTCTTGTCATACTATGGCTTAAGATGAGTTGAGATTTTGAAATCATATTTGTTTGTTTTCTTGCAGACATTTGCTTGGGTTCTTGTTGTTTTTGGGATTGACAGTGGCAAATGTAAAGGACGTGCCTCGGGTTGCAGATTTCATCACAGTATTAGTTGGGTAATTTCAAGAATTTTATTCCCTTTTTCTCTCATATGTATTTTTAGAACTTGGGCCGTGGAGATGATTGGTTATGGCAGGAGATGTATGACTGAATATTTAATTTCTGTGGTTCATAAAAATATAATTTAATTGCTGAGACATATTTTGCTTGCAACAAGTTTGGAGACTTGGTCAGAAGGGATGATTTTGGTGGAGGGAGGCGACCTGGTAGGGATGACTCAAAATAGATGAAATTTGAATTTTTAGAAAGTTCACAAGATGAAAGGATATTAATTCTTTTAATATTAACCTTTGTGAAAAACATTACCTCTTTGTTTTATTTATTTTTGTCCTATCTTGGCTAATGTTTTCATATTCAAAGTTGAGAGTAACTGGACAATTTGTCTTTCTTTCTGGCCATGATTGTATTAATAATTACTTGCAAAAGTAAATCAAATTGAAATAAAATTGCTGCAGAGCAGTTATTAGCTGTCTGTTATCAATCAATTCAATCCTAGAAAGGGACATTTAACTATGATCTGTCAACTGTCACCCAGTTTTGTGAAAGTTGAACTTTGCATCTATTGGATTTAATTCAAGCCAATAAAGTGTACAAACTATTTATGTTGCCATAAATTCTTCAGTATTCTTCTTCCATTACCTACTAAAAACCGAAAAATACAAATGATGAATGAAAAACATAAAATTCAATGTGATTTTTTTTTTTATTACAATGGGATGGACACACTTTTTTCCTCTGTCGAGTGAGGTTTATGCCACTACATTATGAAACCCCTGCATCGAAATTTTTGACATTTCTTTTCATGGCTAGTTTTACTTCCTAATAGCTAAAAGGAAAGGGCACTCTTGTGGTGAAATATATTGTTTGTGAACAAAAATTTAAGTTCGATTCAGACACAAATGCAAACTAAAGTTTCCATAATCGAAGCAAAGGAAATAAAGCGTATTGCTCTGTTTTACAGGCAATACCCATCAGCAAATATATCCAAGAATTTCTCCCTGGTGAGTTCCCCTCATTCAAGTACCTAAGTCAACAAGTTTCTTTAAATTTTCAATGACGAAAATGAAAATTTGAATACTTCCCATTTCAGGGACCGACAAAATTAATCGACCTGAAGCAAGAGTCGCATTTGAAAATCGACACAACCTCGCCCGAAACCGTCGTCACGAACTGGCCATTTTACGTGTACTTGAGCGGTTCCATGTTCTGTCTCCTCTCAAGTAGCATATGCCATCTCTTCTGTTGCCATTCACACCACCTTAACTTAATGCTACTACAGATGGATTATGTCGGTATAACTGTCATGATAATTACGTCCTATTTCCCCGCCATGTACTACATTTTTCAATGCACCCCGCATTGGCAAGTCGTTTACCTGACCGGTATCACGATCATCGGGATCTGCACCATCTTCACGTTGCTCTCTCCGGCCTTCTCGACTGGGAAATACCGTCCTTTACGAGCTATGCTTTTCGTTTCTATGGGATTGCTTGGTTTGATACCGGCTGTTCATGCTGTCGTCGTGAATTGGGACGATCCCGACCGTAACGTTACACTGGCGTATGAATCTGTCATGGCGTTATCTTATTTGACCGGGACGATGTTTTATGTTTGCCGGATTCCTGAGCGGTGGAATCCGGGGTTCTTCGACCTTGCGGGGCAAAGCCATCAAATCTTCCATGTGTTTGTTGTGTTGGGGGCATTAGCACATTATGGTGCTGCACAATTTTTCTTGAGATATCGTGGTCAGATGGAGTGTGACAAATAGTTCGATGAATTAAGCATATTATTTATATATTTTTAATAGAATTTTGTATTCACTAAAATTATAAAATATTGTTTAGGGCAAAACCGTATGTTTTAATGTCGCAGAATGGCACTTCTCCATTGTAATATTTTTTCTTGAACACGAAGAAATACGTACTTATACTTTTGCACAGGGTTCATTACATAATATATATGTATCATAACGTCTGTATGTGATCAATAAGTGGTTTAACACACCGAATTACATAACAGGTTTCGTTCGTTACTTGAACACGAAGGTCTATTGGATCATACTCTTCTTTCTCTTAAAAGATTTGAAATCGTAAATATTTATCCCTTTGGTAAGAGGTGGATTTTTTTTTATATAAAAAAAAAAACTTAGATTTTGATAATAAAGGAAAATAAAATAAATTAGATTGCATCACCAACCTAGTCCAATTTCAGATTCTTGTAAGTAGACAAAACGAAAAACAATTTAAAATAATTCAAGGATATGAAATGTACATTGTTTGCTAAACCCTTGTTAGGACGACGATGAAACTATCAGCGATGATCCTCTCCTAAAACCAACCATACACCAACCGAAACAAAAATCAATGAATAAGCAAATGTAAATTTAACATTGGAAAAAAGATCTAATTAAAATGCTGGCATCTACAAGAGTATTGGTTTTTGTGTTTGCTCAACAATCTCAAGAACTTGTGCCCCTCTATGATTCAATAGAATCTCGACAAAGCCTACATTTGAATCAAAACTAAGTCTCGAAACCTAGATACGGGAATCTTTAGTAACCAAAATTAAGCCATGCTACTAAAAAACTAAGAATCGGAAATAAAAGTATTATTCTTTCAGATGAACAATTTTATGTTACACATTCTCCTTTCAAAAGGATTGACAGCTTACCTTCTAATGCAGAGCTTATCCTTGTCCTCAACTTATACCAAGGCTCTTTTAAGGAACATAAGGCTGCTTCAAGACAAAGTGAGTCCGAGGCCGGAGTGACAAATAAAAACAGAATGCTCCATCAAGAAAAACCATTCAGTTTTAAACCCCCGGGGAGGAACCGAATTCCACGATGTTGTTTCAATTTGTCAAGAGCTTCTTGTGTTTTGCCACACTTTAGATCCACATAAATCGCTGTAACAATAGCCTGGGTAGCATTGGGTATTTCAGATAATGCTTTCATCACAAAGTGTTGGGCTCGTTCAAGATCCCCCATCAACACACAACTGACAGCAAAGTTCGCACAATAAATTCCACGAGCCTCTTCAGGACTGGCAAACATAGATAGTTTGGAGTCACTTCCTGAAGAGCCAGTATTTGGAGCCCCTGACAAACCATTTGAGTCCTCGTTGTCAAGCTCTTTTTCCATTGTCAGTTTTTCACAGTCCTCTTGGCTGTATGGAAGCTCCACATTATTTCCAGCAGACACATACATCATCAAATAGTCAGCAGCTTCCTTCACCTTGTTTAGCAGGCATAATGCCTCAGCTACATACATAAGCCCAAGAAACACGTATATTCTTGAGCATTCTGGGAGTCTCAACAGAGACTTTGCTGTCGACAGGGCTTTCAAAGGATTTCCGAGTCCCAGCTCTACATATGCCAAATCTGCAAGTACTGCTTGCTTTATCATCCTGTTCTCCTTCATGCAAAAGTCATCGTATTCGGGAATAGAATTTTGCAATGACATAATTAGATTGTTTCCTACTCTTTGTTCTTTCACTTCACCATTTGAATTGACATGGCTTGTGGGGGATGACAAATTAGATGCCTTGGGATCACTACCTGTGGAATTCTTGTTATTTGTACTCTGCAGCGGTGACGTTTCTATTGATTCACTTTCCTCCAAACTAGGAACTGGACCAAATCTAGAACTTTTTGACCCAATTGATTCCAACAAATGCATAGAATTGACCAAACACTGCCGGGCAAGAGACAATGAGAGACCAGGCTGCCTGCCATCACTTGGAAACAAATCATCCTTTCCGATAAATTCAAGTTGGTCATCTGATGAAACCCGATAACCCAACGCAAGTTGCCTCCATTTCCCCTTTCCAATGACATTAACTCTAATATCAGATCTGTCATTTGAGGAATGACTAGATTTTATCAATCCCTTTTCCAAGGCCATTAGACAGCACTCAGCAATCCGTAGCCACAAAAGAGGTTGATTGTAAAAAATTAAGCTGGCGGTTTGGAAACAGCGGGCAGCATGGAAAGGTCTACCACATGTCAAGGAACACACACCACAATTATATGTGATCAGAAGCGATTTATCCTGAGACAGAGTTACGAGTTTTGGAGGTTTTTCCTTCCTTACGAGCAAGCTGTTATTTAGGGCTTTAGAAAAGAATAAACCTGAGGTGTGATGCTTCCCAATTCGATAATAGATGCACCCAAGATTATTGTAGTACATGTTAGACGTTCCGGTTTCTGAGTGGTTATTTGATGCCAGTAATAGCTTGATTGCTTTGCGATGGTTCCCACGAGCATATTCGAGCTGTGACTTCAAATAGAGAGCCATGACATAATCTTTGCCACGAGCTATGTTCATAGCCATCTTAACTTCACGTTTGGCTGCCTTCAGGTTTCTGGTGAGAAGCAGAAAACGAACTTTGTAAAGATACAACTTAAGCCTTAAATCAACAGCTGGCAGGGACTCAACAGCTTGGCTCCTCAAGAGATCATTAGAAAGTGGGATGCCAGGTCTTTGAAGGTTTCGGCCACTAATGTCAAGGGAAGATAATAACTGCAATGATTCATCTTCAAGTGCTTCCTCTGATAACGTGCCAATCAAAGAATTCTCCAATGCATTGGAAGCGTCAGCAGAATCAGAATGAAAAGCATCGGAAATAGTTGAGTTGCTGGGGATTGAAGCAGATTTGGATGCTGACAAAGGTTGTTGCTGTGCAGAGAGGCCGTTGTCTACTTGATTGTGTAAGCTACTGACACAGAAAACCTTCTCTATGTAGCTTATCACATCCTGAAATGATAATTCTTATTTGACCCAATACATGATAAAGAGTTACAGAAGTAAACAATAGTAAATTTTATGACATGGAGATGTGACAAATAACTGGTGGTACACCTTAACCCCAAACAGTAAATCTTATCACCCTAGAACTACAACCAGTCCTCATCACTCAAATAACAGTTATTAAAAGATTTACATAAGAAAAGAACGCATCTGCCAAAACTGCATCGGAGAAGAGCAAGCAAGACTGCAAGAGTTAATTCTAACTGGAATGGAAAGCGCCAGCTGTCAAAGAGAAAACACATTTAACCCCAAATAGTTTGATCATCTAAGACTTCTAAACCATATACTCTCACAAGGATAACTTTAACCCACTCCTCCCACCCCAACATATGTTTTGGGAGTATACGCCAACAATATGAAATAACAGTTCAATACTCCGTACCTATGTAATTGTGCAAAAAATCGAAATTTATAAATGAAAAGTAGAAGCTATCCTGAATCAACCAGTATATCTAATGCAGGTTCCAGATGCTACTTCAAAGTGAATTTATACATTTTCTAAAGTGTGTTAAGTTGAAATGAACCAAACAGAGTGCTCAATCTTACATTCCTATGAGAATCATTCCTTAGAAAGACCAATAGCCAAATAATTATTCTTATTGGGTCACTATTTAATATCAAAATTACTAGAAATATTTCCAAGTTGTCACAAGGTTTTTATTGCCGTGTGTGTGTGTGTGTGTGTACACTTCTTCCACGACTCTTTGCGGTTTCTGAGCTCAATCACACCTAAGGTAGTAGCCTCTAAAACTAAAAAGATTTTCGAAAACATTGATAATAAATCGCAGAGATGTTCTTCACATGTTCATTAGATACAGAAGCCTCAAATACTTGGATCATACACAATCATATGTTGGTCCAATTCATTCAGCAACTAGTATCAAGCAGAGAAATCATAAAAAGTTGTTACACCATTCTTAAAACCCTTCTTTGACATTATTAAATTTAAAGATATTTATGTACGAACCTAGCAGGTTTTTTTCTTTTTCTGAAACATGGAATAAGATCCTCTGGTCAACATAAACTTTAATCTAGATATATAATAGTGAAATTTGACATTCAACTATTTAAAAATTATTACAAGAAAAATTGTAAACTTTGTGTCTACCATGATTGCCTATTATAAGAGCACCCAAAGAATACACTCAAATCCATATAGGTAAGACAAGGGGAAACACCAACTCACATAGCAAAACACTCCTCCAAACATGTCATAGAAGCGCTGCTTTGAAAATTAAGTTAAACATCTGCCACAAGCCAATTGGCTCAGCTGGCAGAAGCCTCGACACCCGCGTAAATCAAATGTCGTCCCTCCCACTAACCCACCCCGTAGTTGTAAAAATTGTACTAAAAAAATAAGAAGAAGAAAAACATCTCACTGTGGAAAAAGCAATTTTGCCCATAGTTAAGAGATTCAAACAGCAATTTCCCACATACACAGATGCTGGTTAGTTATTTTAAATTTCCATCAGAGTTGACCACTTGCAGTTTAATGCAGAATACAACATGCCAAACGTTTTTCAGGTTAGAACAACGATACTATCTGTTCCTTGAGAAAGAACTAAAGAAACTAAAGGATCCATAATATTGATCAAATTTAGACAAAAGCAAGTAAAAGAACCTCTGCATGAGAATACCACATCCATTCTGAGATAGATTGTACTTACAGCAGATCTCAATGCATGCTGAGAGAGTAATGCAACATCCAGCAACAAAAGGCAAATACGAAGCGCAGTCCCCTGTATAATATTGACAGTTAGCCAATTGGTTTAATCAGAATTCACAAACAAGAAACATCGCAACATGCAATACATTATACTTGCTTACCTCATCAATTGGTTCAATGTTCTGATATAAAGCGTCCAAACATGAGAATGATTTTGGGTACTCATGAAGATGGAACCAGACAACTGCCTGCCGTAAGAATCATAAATGCAGACAGGGGATTAGAAAAAAGTCAGCTCCAAATCACGTAATTAATAGTGCCAAACTATATGAAACATACTGTGTTAAACATTGCCACCGAGATATCAAATTCATCACCGCGAACAGCAGGGGAACCCGAAACCTGATGCACCACGTTGTTATTTCCCCTCATGCTAGCAGTTGTATCTTTGCTTCCGGTCTGCCGGCCAACCTCTAGGTGTTCTCTAGATGCACAAGCAAGCTCTTCATTTTGTTTCTAGATTAAGGGAAAAGGGAATCCAGTGTAAGAATAAGCGAAACCAACATTGTAATAGGTTGTAATACTTTCGTACTAAAAAACAAGAATACAACATAAAATGGGAATCAATATGACCAGCAATCCTATGTTTACAAAGGGTAACACTGAAAATTTTGCAACTGCTAACTGCATTATAAATTACTTAGTATTGCCTAGACAAAAAATTAAAAGGTGGAGATAACAACCAGAGGAGATTGCATGCAAAGCTTATTATTAATTGGCAAAGATGGATATTTTTCATAACGAAAAGGCCGCCTTCTCTTCTTCCTTAATACATCCTGTTAGCTAAAAAATGTCAAACAGACAATGAAAACAATTGCTTTTTATTTACTTGAAGCATTCATTTAATGTCAGTATCATCCCAGCAACACGCACACATGATATTTATTTCTCAGGTACCTTTCATTCAAAAAATCGTCATAAAATCCCATTCAATTAAAAAGATGTGCACATAGGAAGATGAATAAAGTCCCTAAATAAAGAAAGAGAGTGGGAAAGCACCATTTAAGTACAAACCTTGATGTTTTCAATTGCTTGAAGAAGCCTTTTAGGATTTGGGCAACCATCTTGAATGTTCTCCACAACAGCTATATTATGAAGAATCTAAAATGGGAAAAATAAAATTAAGATTTAAGAAAGAAGCATTAATCAGAGAAACTCCAAATGAGATAATAGACAGAGCATTCATTTTACCATAATTGCATCCTGACACATTCTGCTCACAGAAACTAAATTGAATCAGTAGTTTTCATGTTTTGAAACCAACAATTGAAACAGGCTTGATGACCAATAGTTCTGGTGTGAATTCAAGGAAATTATTTTTTATTCAACTTGACCGTTTAATAACTTACTGAAACTGGTCAAGTTAATCATGCATAAAAACATTCATGTTCTTTCACCATTTCCTTTTAAAATTCAAATCTTGGTCCAAGCTAAATCACTTCGCATGGTTTTTAATTTCTTGACAAGCATAACAGTTTGACTGATCACAAATATGTATGTCTCGCACAGCATTGTCTCAATATGTTTGTGCAATTGAGGGATAACTTGATGAAATACAAAACCTAAAACAACGTCTAGAGCCTAGGCAGCACCTAGGCCCATTTTAAAACACTAGTTAAGACTAGGAGAAGGCAACAAGCTGGTAAAGCAAAGAAAGACTTAACACAAAACAGAGTTGATGGACAGCTTGGTTGAATGAGACATTTATCTATATTATAATCTCCATGACTGCCCCAGTGTTTGGGACTTCGTAGATTTTCCTAATAAGAAATCTAATTATTGATTGAGGAAAAAAGAATAAGAATGATTAATAAGCCAGGTCACTAATCAATATTATATTACCAATGAAAAAAATAAACCAAAAAAAGAACAAAACTCCAGCCTAAGTCATTTTATCAGCAAAATAAAGCACTTCAGGAAAACTCGGGTGAGGTGAACCAACTTACAACAAATAACAAAGATGTGGGAAAAGAAGGAAAATAAAAGAATTCTATGAGATCATGGCTTCACAAATGTCACTCAGTTCCCCAATTTGTTGGACGCCTAAGAACATGATGGTTCAACAAAACAGCAGACAAAACTAGAACTCAATTCCCATTTCCAGAACCTAGAGAAGTAAAAAATTAAAAGAAACGGTTCAACAACTTCCAAAAGAAAGATTACTTTTGTACTCGTACAAGAAAAAGCCTCAAGTTATTAAACCTACATCCACGTATCATGGTATCAAATATGACCGATAAAAAAAGGAAGACAGCAATAGTACAACTTAATATATAATTTACCGTAAAACCACAAACAGTCGAGCTTGAAGTTTACCCATAAGTTACCACAACATAAATATCAAATATGGCAATGGTATCTCAAAATAAAATGATACTAATCCAATGACAAACGCGCAAATTTAAAATCATCACCAAATGCAACGGAAATAAAAAATAAATAAAATAAAAAACAAAAGAAACTTCTCAATTCATCATGAGCTATAGTCTATTCCATTTACGCCGCTATCCTGATAATCTAGTGATATCAATAAAAATAACTAAAAGAAACCAAATTATAGATAAAACCATAAATCTAAATTCCTGTACTAAAATATAAGTTTACCCACCTTCGGATCGCGCTCCTTCTGCGACAACTGATTCAAAATCCTCAAACAATCTACGTACTTCCCAGCCTGAAAGAGCAAAGCAGCTTCCTTCGCAAGACCCGCAGCAACAGACAAAGCACTGTCGTTCTCCGCTACCGAGGCCAACGGCAACGCGTCCTCCATAACTTCACAGATCGATTCAATTAGACCTGAAACGGCACTACAATGCACCGCGGATAAAAGGAAACACCTAACTTGCCCCTTCTCAGAAATCCTTCAAATTTGCATCCAAATCTAAGATTTCAATTGGAATGGTAAAGATTCTTCGATAGAGATAATGAGCTGAATAAAATCCTGAACCCTAGCTACACCAATTTCAGTAAGAGAAATGAAGAAAGAGAGGTTGATAATATAAATACGCATAATATGTTTCCATACTGTATGATATCTATCATGTATGTGACTACAAGCAAAAATATATATAATTACCTGTGTAATAAATATATACATATATATAATTGGTCGTGGAAATTTTAATTTATTTTATTAAGTGACAAATTTACAAAATAATCGATTAAAATTATTATTTTATATTAATTATAAGTAAAAAAAATAACAAACACTAATCCACTTGAATTTGGGGCATCATCATGTAAAAGTAACAAAAAAAAAAACACATTGATAATGTTATCAATTTGATATCTAAGATAGTGTATTATATGAGCGCTTGAACAATAATTAAGAGTTCGATTTTTCATGTCAACATGTTCTCGAGCGAGCATATCGCACAAGTATTGTACATTGCTCTTTATTTATCTATCGTAGTTTGTTGGCTATTACGTTGATCATAAAGTTAACCCAACGTGCGTCAAAAAGTGTTAGTGACTGGTTCTCATATCATAAAAAAAATATATTGATAATGACTTTGAAAAGGCGTCCAAGTTGGTGGATTAAGTGAGCTTTTGACCAATAGTCAGGAATTCGATTTTTCCTACCAACACTTTATTGGACGAGCCTACCACAAGATTTTGCTCAATACAATTTATCTGAATAACGTGGTTTGCAGATTATTACGTTACTCAATATACACAAAAAAAAATAGTGGTCGCGGTTCATCGTGATAAAGAAACACATTGATAATAATTATTTTCCTTTTTTATTTTTCGTCAAACATTGATAATAATTTTTATTGGATTATGTTTAAAATATTTAGAACAAATTTTGTGAAAACTTTCTTTTTAAAAATATATATTGGTACCAAACTGCTGGGCTGGGCTTTCGGGTATGTTATTTTTCATTGCGCCAGTCATATGGGTAATTATTTTCAATCTTGAACTATTAATGGGTTGGGCCAACTGTTAGTTAGAGGCTAAGAGCCAATGGTTTGATATATGAAAAAATCACCATTTATAAGCTGACTTGAGCGTGCCTATGCAATATGTACTGTTTGGTTCATATGATTAATTATGTACTTTTGTAAAATTCAATTGATATATAATCATCATATTATTAAGAATCTCACGTAGTATAAATGATGACGACGAAGACGATATATCAATAATCGATATGCTTTGTGTTTGCGTTTTACTATATTTTTTAAAATCTTTTTCTATGCTTTATTTTCTGATTAAATAAAAATATAATGGAGAATCAATGGTTTGAATACCAAATATTGTTGGGATAATCTCATTTGATAATGGAATTTAGAAAAATCGATATCATACATGCGATGATTATTTCACGATATTGGAATTTTCCAAAAGTAAAAATTATTTAATTATATGAAGTTACTATTAAAGTGAGATATTTGAAAAATGTTTTCTATAAATTGGTAAACGGATAATATATATTAGTTAAAAATCTATACGTCTCAAAAATATACACTTATGAAGTTACTATTAAAGTGAGATATTTGAAAAATGTTTTCTATAAATTGGTAAACGGATAATATATATTAGTTAAAAATCTATACGTCTCAAAAATATACACTTATATATAATAATAATAATAATAATAATAATAATAATAATAATAATAATAATAATAATAATAATAATAATAATAATAAAAGAAAGACAAATTTACAAACAAACTTTCAATTTTATCGTTTTAAAAATTCATTCAAAAATTTCAAAACGCATTAAAAAAAGTATATATGTAAAAAGAAAATAAGCAGAAATAATATCAAATGTAGATACAAAAGAAAAAAGAAATCGGATTGTCAATAGTTCATAACTCAACTAACATCAAAATCTCAAATTTGTAACGAAGTCTTGGTAGAAATTTTAAAAGTTTAATTTCAAATCGAAACTCAGTTAGTGTCAATACTTTAGGAATCCATACATTTATTGTGAAGATCATGGATTCAAGCATTTGGGACGGCAACAAAACCCCATTTTTCAGGGATATGATATTATATGTGTAATGACTCATAAAAAGCCCGTTTTATTGTAACGACCATAAACTATCTCAATATTGATCTCCCTCTAGCCCTTCTTTCGTGAACAAGCCCCCTCTTGGAACTTCTTTCATATGCCATTACTCATTGAATATCTTCATCATTGAAAAATAAATTTATTTCGTCTTTCTCATAACTCAAACCCAAAACATATAGGAAAAATACTTAGATCCTTATAGTATTGTTATCAATTGAACTAACAGAAAAATAACTATCTATATCATTCATATACATTAGAAATCTATATAAATGTACCCATACGCGATTCATGTATATAATATAATATAATATAATATAATATATTTAATATTATACATCGTATATATATATATATTCTTAAAATTAGCATAAAATCAAATTTACATATAGTATAAGAATAATTTTGAAAAAGGCTCGACTATGTTACATAGTATAGACGATTGTTAATAAGCTATATTTGGAAAGTGAGCAGGAAATTCACAATAAAATCGGCCGTACTAAAGAAAAAAAAAGTCAAAGAAAAACACATGCAATTGTACCCCAAATCCAAACAAAAAGTACTACACGGTGAAGCTCATGTGAATAACCAAGACAAAAGTTTCAAAGGTTAAAAATAAATAAATAAATAAATCCCCAAACACGATTTGAACTAACCGTACACGTGTTTTACTTTTTCTTTTAAAATAAAAAAGAAAGCTACACAAGTGTTTTTATATTGGATTACGTTTTTTAAAAAAAATAAAAAATTAAAATTTTAAAATAATTAATAGCAGTTAATAATTATTTCAATTAGGGATGAATTTCGATAATATATAATTTACTTAGTTAGGCTGGTTAAAATGAATAATAGTCAAATATCATTGCTGAGATATAATTATTTATTTTGTTTATTTCAAGATATCGAAATTAGTTACTATAGATAAAACGAGAATATTGAGTGTGGAGGTGGGAAGTTTGAAGAAAAAATAAATTATACATTTTTTGAGAAAATAAATTAAATTATAAATTTTTATTTCTTGAGAGACGAATATCCTCTCATCTCCCACTAGATTCGTCCGTTTTCAGTCAAGTTCCTAATTAGCAATCGAACATCAAGTCCACACCTTTTTCGGGCTAGCATGACGGCCATTAATTAATTTTTTCTATATTTTTTTATGTTATCATGTTTTTTTCCCCCCAATTTCGTACATAAAAATTATCGATATTTTAAATAAACAAAAAATATATATATTTGTACATATGCAGCATGGTATACACAGAGTAGAAGTATTTCAAAATGTATGCCAAGAGTTTCAAAAACACATATTTAACAGTTTCAATGTTACACCAAAATAATCATATTCACTTATTTTTGCACTTTAGAGAATATCGTGTAGTCTATAAATTTAAATCAATAAATATAAGGACATTATCGCGCGTTCGACTAAAGTTTTATAATAACATAAGTTTAAAAATAATCATGTTATCAGTATCTTTCAATTTATCATCTCATATCTATCGCGAACAAATCGATGTCTAGGGTTATTAAATTTTTTTTTTAAAAAAAGTCTATAAATATCGCTTTAAAGGTTTAGAATTGTTTGTATATTTGTGGTGGTTTAATTATGGCATGACAAAGGTAGGGAATAATCCATCGATATCGATCGTGTTCAATTTCTTGAGTCCGTTTTTTTTTGTTTTTTTTTTGCAGAAACAAATTTGAGTGTGTTTTTACGAAGGCGGAAATGTTTGTGTTTGTCTTTTGCAATTATTAGAGATTCGATTTCCATTGAAAAACTAGTTAAATAAAGCGCAACAGATCCACGTCTTAATTATTGGTCGAAGACACTTAAATAATTGTAATGTCATTTTAACTTTACGACGATTCAGCAAATCAAAACAAAAATAATATTAATTTATATCATATTATATTAAGCAAATGATCTATTTTGGTAAAAAAAATTTTGCTTTTTTTTCTTTAAAAAAAAATATTCTCTTTTCCCTCAGTTTGAAGTTTTTTTATGATTTTTTTCTTAAATTAACCCTTTTTTTGTATAAAAAAACTAATTTTGTTTCAAAGGAAAAAACATTGTAATTGTTTTTTAAATTTTTTAAAATAATAATATATCAATTTTCAGTTTATTTTACATTTTTTTCCTATCATGCGCGCGCGTGAGAGAGAGGGTATAGGGTATGGAGACAGCGATAGTACAGTGGGTTTTTACTTTTAAATATTTATATTTATTTATTTCACAAAATCTTATACAACATTGTGAATCAAGTCGACTTCAACTCATGAAAAGTCTCATGGGTTTTTTTTATAAATTAATTAATTTCAAAAATAAAGTATATGATTGAGTTTTGGGAAATTAAGACAAAACGTATATGATTGAGTTTTGGGAAATTAAGTAAGGGTGTTTATCGGTCGGTTCGGTTCGTTTTTCGGTTTTTTATTTCGGTTTTTTCTGTTTTCGGTTTTAGAAATATATAATCCAATATCCGAACCATTTTTCTTCGGTTCGGTTCGATTTTCTACCAAAACGGTTCGGTTGTTTCGGTCGGTTAATTCGGTTTTGGTATAATTATTTAAATTAATATTATAAATATATTGTAAAATACAATATGTTAACTTTCTACATGTTTTCTTAGTAAAATAATTAAATATAAGGTCTAAATTAATTAAACAAAAAACAATAACCTAAAAATTTTTCAAAATAGTTTTTCATTCACTAAATATCATATCAAAATATATAATATAAATAAAAATATAAAAAATTATTAATTTGATGAAATTTCGGTTTTTCGGTTTTGACATATATAATCCAAAATCGAACCAAATAAACTTCGGTTTTAACATTTATATCCGAATTACAAAATTCGGATTTCGGTTCGGTACGGTGTTCGGTTTTTTCGGTTTGGATTTTCGGTTTTATCCGAAGTTTGACCACCCCGAAAATTAAGACAAAATGTTATTATCAATAATAGACGCTTCAAGAGTATGTCACTTGTATGACTGTCTCAAGAATCTTTATCAGTGAAATGAGTCAATCATATCGATATTCACAATAAAAAGTAATACTCTTAGCATGAAAATTAATATTTTTTCATAGATGACCCAAATAAGAGATCTGTCTTACAAAATAATAATCGTGAAACCATCTTACACAAGTTTTTACCACGTTTCAATATATTTTGCAGCAATTGTAGTGTCCAAGTTGTCATTTACACCAGCGGCCAACAAGCAGCTTCCACTGCCATTGCTTTAATTTTTTGAATTTGAAAAAATATTTTATTAATTAAATAGGAAGACCAAATGCAAAAAATAATAATTGAAATATGTTGGTTTACTTTTCGAAAAAAATGTAAATACGTATACATTCACTTATTTTTAATTTTATTATTACCAATAATATGATTAATAAATAATAATAATAATAATAATAATAATAATAATAATAATAATAATAATAATAATAGTTGGAATATGAAAATGTTTGAATTTTAGTACGCGAACTTTTTGAATTTGTACTTTTTTATTTTTTAAACAAAATCTTTTATTTATTTAAATATATGTTAATTTAGTTTAACAAAATAAAAAGAAGCTATGCATTTGTGTCGATCCACTTATTATTTATTTTTAAAATTAATGAATTTGAGCTCCAACTTTCTCTTTTTATATTAACTAATTAAAACAATAATGCATTTTTTTTCGTAGGTAAAATTTTTTGAATTTATGCAAAATTTCAAAAAATATTTTTCTTAATATTTTTAAAATAAATATCTATCTAAATCGTTGATCGGTTCACCATTTAATGTTATTTATCTTTCAAATTAGTCAATTTACAAAAAAAATTGTAAGTTGGAGCTCAAATTCACTAATTTTAAAAAATAAATAATAAGTGGATCGATACACATATATCACTTTTTTAAAACATAAATCAATGTATATTTAAATAAATAAAAGATTTTGTTTAAAAAAATTTAAAAATAACAAATTTAAAAATTTCAACTCTCATTTTTGTAGTTAGTATTCATATTTTATTAATAAGACATGTGTCCAAATTCAATAAATAATAATAATAATAAATAACAAAATTTAAAAAAAAATTAAAAAATACGGACGTTGTCTTGTTGGTAGCTGCTATGTGCAGCTTCACATGGTAACTTGGACGATGAAATATATTGTAGCGTTCGTAATTGATGATGGCGTTTTGTTTTAATTTTGTAAACTCCACCATCTAATTTTTTTTAAAAAATTAAATCTGTTTTTTAAAAAACCAAAAGTCACATTTGTCAAAAACAAAATATACGCAAGGCAATAAATTGCATGTATGTCGTAGATTCTAATGATAATTATTGAGAAGGTTTTTTGTAATATTGTTTCACGGATTTATATCTGTAACACGGATCGATCCAAATTTACAATAAAAAATATTTTTTTTGACATAAAAATAATATTTTTTCATGTGTCCGTCGATTCGAATATCTGTCTTACAAAATTGATCCATGAGAACATCTCATATGAGTCTTTTTTGTGATAAATACTTTTTTTTTTTGGTGATTTTACATATATCTCTAGCTCAAATTACTAGAAAATCAATTTTACACGGATTGCATATTTTGCGCAAAATCTGATCAGGTAAAATTTTGGTTTCAAATTCAATTACCCGAGCTTGAGTTATGATTCCTGATTAGTTGTTGTTTGTACTATTATTCGAAGGTATTTTTAGTTACGTTTTCAATATTTTTAAATATAATTTTGAATCAAATTTTATGGAAGACACTTTTTAACATGTATATTATATTATATCTAAATATGTCGATTATTTGTCGTTTTAAATATTGTATGGTTTTCTTAATCTTATCTTATCTTAATACCTAAAAGTGTCACCTATTCTATTAAAATATAATGTAATAACATATTTATTTTTTCTTATAATAAAAAATAACAAATATTCTCCAAAATAATAAAACAAATATTTCCAAAATAATATATCAATATTCCTCATTATTTCTCATATGTTTATTTAAATATATTTATTTTGAAACAATATTAAACAAAATTATAATATATTAATATATATAGTTAAAATAATAATTTATATTAAAAGATAAGAGTAGAAATATTTATTATTTCACTAAAATAAATTTATTCGAGAAACATGAATCTACAATGAGACAAAAAATAATTACGAACTATACAAGTATTTACAATTTTTTTGGAATTCATTAAATTAAATAAATATTATTAATAAAATAAAATAATTATTCGAAAAAAAAAAAGATCTTAAAAATCGCTACAATATATATGTTTTTGAAAAAAAATACTAATAAAATTATTTTATAATAATGTGTTACAATACTTAAAAAAAAAGTAGAAATCAATAGTCAAGATAGAAAAAAATAAATTTGCCTAAATTGGTTTTAGTAAGTCTACTGTAAGACAGTTCATAAATCAATATAAATTATAAAAGTTGACTCGATTCATTTCTTGAATATTTATATTGATTGTATCATTTCATTAAATTTCGTTTACGGTTTTGGTTTTGCGATATTTTTATATATTTAGTTCTTCACTCTCTTTAAATATCAAGTAAATTATAAAATGTTTTTATATAATATTACGTTTTTTTTTTATTTTTAGTATAGAATGTCATCATGAATTTTTGGCATATTAAATGTGTATACATCAATATTATTATTATTATTATTATTATTATTCTTATTATTATTATTATTATTATATATTTCAATTATTTTGGGAAAGCTGAAAAATNCACAAAATAATTATAAAATTAATCAAAATTTTGATGTAATAAATGTTTTTTTTAAATATTAATTTATTTTTTAAAATTTGATAGACAAATAATATATGATTTTTAATAAATTTTTATTTTCTTATTAGTAATAATTTCAATAATCGAGTACAATGGTAAATAATTCAATTTAAAGCCAATATTATTATTCTTATTTGAACATAATCTCAAAATGATATAATTTTTTTATAATAATTAATTATATTTATTATATTGATAATTTTAATTAATTATTTAAATGTTTACACTTCCTAATTTTAATGATACGTTGAGTTTTTTGTTATAATTCAGTCGTTAACAACAATTTTCTTGTACTTTTCTCAATCAAGATAATGACTAGGCAAATAAAGCAGCGGGCCAATTACTTTTTTTTTTTTCTTTTAAGGACGCTTGATTTTGATTTGTTATTCGACAACAATCGCTGATAATTTTCTAAATTTTCGAAAATATTGAACTTTTTCAATGATTTATTTTTTTTATATAGAATATTAAAAGCTTTCCAACGGTGTAATTTTTATATTTTTTTGTCATATTATCGACCAATTTACAGTTTTAGTTCAATAATTTGTAATTTTGTTGTCCTTTTATATTTTTCATTGAAATATTGTTGCATGTGACATCGAAAACTGATTATGCATAAGCGAATATTGCTAATATGGCGTCGAACATTGTTGATTTCATTTGATGGAAAAAAACTAAAATAAAAAAATGTATATTCATGAAATTAGACAGTGCATTGATCATATTATAAAAAATAAAAAAAATTGGGTTACATATAAAAATATAATTCCCCTTTCCTAAAAATGATGATGATCATTCGGTTAATTTGGTGACAAATCGAACCGAATTAACCGAAATCGATTTAACCGATTTTTTAATTCTAACAAAATCGAACCAAATTTAGTAAATTAAATAATCTAAAACTCAAAGAAATTATAAATCCTTTTAATATATA
>NC_133321.1:18869645-18889680 GCF_012295235.1 Primulina huaijiensis
ATATATTGTATTTAACGATCATTGCTCAGTGTATGGGTTTGGGTTTGTGTTCGGGACTTTTTCAAATTCCCGCGAAAAATAAGGAAAAAAATAAGGATAATATTTCCATATCCGAACCTAAGACGATAATTATAATAATAATACTCATTGGCCAACTTAATGGATATTTGAAAAAGAGATTGTGACGGGGACGAGGACGATGATTTAATCTGCGCGGATCGACGATGAGGATTTTTTGATTAGCCAGAAGCAAGGATGGAGACGAGAATATAATTGGGGGCATGATAGAGATGACAAACCCGTTCCAGTCCTATTGACGTCCGTTCCAGTCCCATTGTCGTCCCTATCTATGAGTTCTGAGAAATCTCACGAAGAGATCACAGACCGATGTCGATTCTGTGTGCAACGAGAGCTAATTCAATCTCGAAAAAAATCCAGGCATACACACATATTCAGGATAATAGCCATACATATATCTGAAAATAATATGGTGATGTCCATTGTCAAGGGACCTGCTGCTTCATCAGAGAATTCTCACATTATACGACAATGATTTAACATTAAAAGTTGGTGTGAAGATAAGCTCCATATCTTTCTACATTTCTTTTCATCCATTTATTTCATTGATCAGGATTTTCATCAAAAGACCCGTTAAGCGAAAATAATTTTTTTATGTATTAAATTGCTACTTTTTGAGCTTTGTTCCACAAGATTTTTAAAGTTTAGCTTGGTGCAACTACTTTATTTATTTTTATTTTGCCTTTAGTCTTATTGTTGAAGTGTTGATACAACAAAAAAAAAAATGTTGACGTGGTTTCAGAAATTGTTACATATCTGATATCATATCAGTAATTAGACCAAAATAATCGAAAATTAAAATAGATGAACAAAAATCAAACTCTGACAAGATAATAAACTAAAACCTAAAGTTAAACAATTGATGAGCCCAAAAAATATATGATGATCAATCAAACAAATATCATTACTTTAGTGCTGACATTTCATTGACGTCGGTTATGTTAATGATCAACTTTCCGTAATTATGTTTCTTGAATCTAAAATTTTGATTAAAAAAATAAGAAAGGAAACAAGAGGAGAAACTCCGTTGAGAGAAATCATGTGTCGTAATGATCAATCAAATCCAACTGTAATTTCTCTTGTCGGCTCCAAATAAACTTTCAACCTAATATCGTAAATTGCTCACAAAAAATCTTCAAAGTCCAACAAATGTTTGAACTTCATGGGTCCACTTATATTTTCTTAAAACAAAATTAATACAAAACATAAAAAATACGAAACTAATATATAATATATGAATATTAATTATTTTAGATACCATACTAATATATGATTTTTTTAATACCGAAAAATGTATAAAAATATTGGTATTAATGAGACATTTATCTTTTCTGATGAAAATATATAAAAAAACCATTGAAAATATGGTACTAATATATGATATTGATTACCAACTGATTTATATTTGATATAAAAGATTATATTTTGAGTGTAAATTTGGAACAAATTTATTAATATCAACTTGTTTGAATAATAAAAAAATCTTACATTAATATCATATCTTAAACAGTTGGTACTTAAATATCACATATTAATATTATATTTTCAATATTTTATATTGAATTTCATAGAAAGAGACAAACATGTCATTAATATAGGTATTTATTAAACAGGAATGATTAAAAAAAATCATATATTAGTATAGATCTGAAACAATTAGCACTCAGTTATCATATATTAATATTTTGTATCGCTTTTCATCTGATAAAAGAAATGTGGGCTTAGGGAGTGCAATACATATTTTGTTGTGGATCGGAGAGTAAAAACGTCTAATTTGCCAGATAAAAACTGAATGCAAATTTAAGTTTTGACGTGAAGATTTAAAGTAAATTTACCCATCTAATTCATGTAGATCTAGATATTTTATTTTAATTTTTTTTTTGGACAATGTATTTTATTTTAATATTGATAGAAAAAAATTGTACGAAAATAATTTTATATGAATCAAGGCAAAGTCAAAATTTTGGTTTGATCAAGCTAGTTGTAAGAATTTGATTGATATACCAATTTTAATATCTACCAAATAAAATTAACCCGTTTAAATTAAATTTTAAAAAAATATTAGCTGGCAAGCAGACAAAATTTGACTGCATTATTATGCTTTTTGAAACCTGGAGACATATTGCTTTACCTCGACAATGAGCATCATTTCATGGTTAATGATGACGGTAGATTGATAAAATAATATTAAATATGAAAATTTCACTATATGTTCGATAAGAGTTAAAAAAAAAAATATCGAATTAAGCGTGTACGAGTGAGAATATTATTGAGAAGAGTGTTTTCGAGAAGTTATCGCATGTCAAGTTGTTGACATCACACTATTTGATCTGTTAATTGGTTAGGTGAACCATAAAAAAATGATTTCAGATCTTAATAGGTAATATTGTTTTGCTGGAGCCATGAAAAACGGCGTAGAAAAAGTAAAATCGATATTTATAAAACATGAGACAATATCAGCAGATAGATACGCATCTTTTCGGACTCATTGACCTAATAGTCGGACCAATTAGTATACAAATAAGTGCATTCTATACTGTCATGAGTATAAAAAAATAAAATTGTTACTAGACTTAAACTATATTTTTTGCCTAAGCGCTTCATCTTAACAGAAAGCACAATATTTACATTTAGGACGGAGAAAGTAATATAATATTAACTTATGTTGTACTGATATTAATTTGAATATTAATATTCTACATATTGAAAATAAATAAAATTCTCGGATTCCGTGATATTTTCGTTTTCGTTTTCGTTTTCTTTTACGTTTAGTTTTTAACTCGCATAACACGTGTTTTAATAAATATAATATTCGTCTCTTCTCGAATAATTTGAGAAAAAAAAAGATTAATTACATCAATATCATTGTTCGTCTTCTTACGACTACTTATTATTATAATCAAATGACTCTAATATGGTCATCTTGTATTATAAATAATTTTAATTACGTGTAGCTCCATCGAAGTCTATCAAAATTACAGAAAACTCAACTAATTTTAAAAATTATATATACCTTTTTGTATCAATCTTACGTTTACACTTGTTAATTTAAAAATTACATAGACGTCATCTTAATTTTTTTTTATTTATTTACCTTATAATTATCACATCTTGTTCATGATATTAAAGTATGAACGTTTATAAAATTAATTTAGGGAAAAAAAGTATGATAAAATAAAATAAACCAATATGGAAATTTATATTCTGGTTTTGAATGTTAAAAATCAAAATATTATAATTTACTCGATGTATTTCGAAACTAAATTCGATAAAATCAAACCAAAATATATTTATTATGTGATTTTTAATATTAAAGTATGTAAATGTAAACATTTCATAAACTTGAGATAAAATATATGTAATTTTTGAAGTTAGTTGAATTTTTTTTGTAATTATGGTAAATATAAAGGGAGGTATTTATATGTTCGAAATCATTTTATAGATTTTTTTTTTGGAAAAAGATCGACATGAATAATTAATAAAAATAATTCAGATTTGATCAAATTAAATACATTCACGGCACGATAGCATATTATTTGGGTTGTTACGAACTCGCACCTGTTCTTTATGTAAAGGTAATATGATCCTCCCTTATCATAATATACATTTAAATCACATGACTATTATTTTGGTATTATTCAAATTAATTTTCAAAATCTATATTTAATTTTGTTGCATAAATTTGTAAAGCCCCCAAAAATTTCTTTAAATAAATATTGAAAATATACGAATTAGGTCGTGTGTTCACCCTCAATAATTGAGTTTAATTAGATGATCCGTGGGTCCTTTTCGAATTTTTATAATTTTGTCGTGAAATTTCAATTTTAGACACATAAACAACATATAAATAAAATTTCAATGCAAGAAAAATGAATTTTTTTAAAAAAAATTTATAGACTAAAACTAAAATTCGACAATTTAACATCGTATCACCCATCACCCATGAGGTTTCAAAACTTTCTTCAGGTATGACTCATATTATGTGGATAATCACACATTTTATTATAATAATAAATAATAATAATAATAATAATAAATAAATAAATAAATAAATAAATGTAGAGAGTCCTTTGCTGCATGTTTCAAATCCTCTATAAATACTCGCATTTCTCATTTCTAATTTGCGTGCATTTCTCATTTCCCATTATTCTCCCTCTTTGACGGAAGAGAAATCGTTCTCTTCCTGAACAGCTTTTTCTTCACCTAATCTCATTCTTGCTGAAAATTAGGTACGCCACCTAATGAATTCTCCAGCATTTTAGATAGATATTTTGTCTAGATTGTATACTCGTTCATCTTCTGTGCTTGTGTTTGAAGGTCAGCAAGTGTCTGATGTTTGTTGGGCAGTGTAGTTTTCTCAATTTCTTCTAGTACAGCTACATGGAGCTCTAAAGCTTGCTATATTCTGCTGATTTTAACGTGGGTTTTTTTTTTTGTTGCCGCAGGGTTGTTCAGTAAAGAGTTAGCAATGACGATCAAGCCAGGAATTCGTATCGTGGATCGGAAGCTCGTTGTAAAACACAGGACCATACTAGACAACGTGCCGGAAAATGTGATCGCCACCTCCGGCGCCGCGGCGGGGCCGGTGGAGGGGCTGTTCATGGGGGCGGTTTTCGACCAGGACAGCAGCCGTCATGTGGTGTCGCTCGGGACGTTGCGCGACGTGCGGTTTTTAGCGTGTTTCAGGTTCAAGTTATGGTGGATGGCACAGAGAATGGGAGATAAAGGGCGTGATATTCCGCTGGAGACACAGTTTTTGCTGGTGGAAACTAAGGATGGATCCCATTTGGAGTCGGATGTTGACGGGGATGAAGAAAATAAGATTGTTTATACAGTATTTTTGCCTTTGATTGAAGGGCCATTTAAAGCTTGTCTGCAAGGTAGTGAGGGGGACAAGCTAGAGTTATGCTTGGAGAGTGGGGATAAGGAGATATTGGCGTCAAATTTCACCCATTCGGTGTATATTAGTGCTGGTACCGATCCGTTTCGAGCCATAAACGAGGCGATCACGGCTGTGAAACTCCATCTTGGAACATTTAAGTTAAGACAAGAGAAGAAATTGCCTCAACTTGTGGATTACTTTGGATGGTGTACTTGGGATGCTTTTTACCAAGAGGTGACTCAAGAAGGTGTGGAGGCCGGTCTTCATAGTCTTGAGGCTGGTGGGACACCTCCAAAATTCGTGATAATCGACGACGGTTGGCAGTCAGTGGGAAGTGATGAGGATAAACCAAAAGAAATCGAGGAAGAAGCATCACAAGTGAAGCAACCAAAGCTTTTGAGGCTAACCGGAATCAAAGAAAACAATAAGTTCCAAAACAAGGAGGATCCCACCGTCGGGATCAAGAATATAGTAAACATAGCGAAACAAAAGCATGGATTGAAATATGTATATGTGTGGCACGCGATCACAGGATATTGGGGCGGTGTGAGGCCAGGAGTGAAGGAGATGGAGGAGTATGAATCGGCTATGATTTATCCGAAGTTATGCAAGGGGGTGATGGAGAACGAACCAGGGTGGAAAACCGATGCCATCGCGTTGCAGGGGTTGGGTTTGGTCAATCCGAAGAATGTTTACAAGTTTTACAATGAGTTGCATAGCTATTTGGCATCGGCTGGGGTAGATGGGGTGAAAGTGGATGCACAGTGTATATTGGAGACTCTTGGTGCTGGAAATGGAGGTAGAGTTGAGTTGACAAGGCTGTATCATCAGGCTCTTGATGCTTCGGTAGCGAGGAATTTCCCGGGGAATGAGATCATCGCTTGCATGAGCCACAATCTTGAATCTTTTTACTGGTATGCCTCCGATTTACAGATTCTTGATAATCTTCTCTATTTATTGGCTTTTTTCATGCATTTATGGTGTTATAGTGAGATACACTATGATTCTGTGTCAAGAAGTTTCCTGTTACAACTCAAAAAATATGCGAAAATTGAAATTATCTAAGAAAAATATCATACACTAGGGTGATGAAAACCAGCAGCTTATGGTACTCTCTTCAGTCTTTACAAGCTTTTATTGAACTATATACTTGTGTCTTAATTAGGAGACTACTTACTGGAAATGCTTTTGTGGTTGAACATTAATTAACTGTATAACTTGTGCTTAACTTTTAAAATATTGTGACGGCGATTGGCAAAATAGCTCAAAACAAACTGCTGTTGTGAGAGCATCAGATGATTTCTACCCGCGTGATCCGATATCACACACGATCCACATTGCTGCCGTTGCATATAACACTGTTTTCATTGGAGACATCATGTTACCTGATTGGGATATGTTCCATTCTTTCCACCCGGCAGCCGAGTACCATGGATCAGCTAGGGCGATCAGCGGTGGACCTGTCTACGTGAGGTGACTGCCCATATCCTCTATTCCGTCTTCATGTTAACTAGGGGCAAATCCAGTAGGAGGGCGAGGATCAACTGAAAAATATTTCCAACTTTTGAATGTTATTTTTGTACAAATCCTAGACGCCCTGATGTTAACGAAGGTGTCGTATTCTTGAATTTGCATAAAGTACTAAGATAATGTCCTCTAACAGTGATGCACCTGGAAAACACAACTTTGATCTTCTTAAGAAGCTTGTTTTACCAGATGGTTCGATTCTTCGAGCTCGTTTGCCGGGTCGGCCCACGAAGGATTGCTTGTTTTCCGATCCATCTCGTGATGGAGTTAGGTGAGAAACTTCTTCATTCGCTAAGAATTGATGTAGTGAAGTTGATTCTGTAGCCATAGTAGGATGCTATGTTGCATCATGATGTTGAATCGGTGCTTAATCTTGTGGTTGATTTTAATCAGAACATGCCGAATTTGTTATATGTTAATACTTTACCTTTCCAACAGTTTTTCCCTATTATAGCAACAATATTGGTGACGACATTTTCTTTTCCAGCCTCTTGAAGATATGGAACATAAACAAATATACAGGTGTACTTGGAGTATACAATTGCCAAGGTGCAGCATGGAACAGTGTTGAAAGAAAGAACACGTTCCACCAAACTAAACCTGAAGCAATCACAGGTTATATACGGGGCCGTGATGTCCATCTCATACCCCAAGTTGCCCTCGACTCCAACTGGAAAGGGGATGTAGCTTTGTATTCACACCGAGCCGGTACAGTCACCTGCCTGCCGTATAATATTGCCATGCCGATCTCACTCAAGGTCTTGGAGCATGAACTTTTCACGGTTACACCTATTAAAGTACTAGCACCTGGATTCAACTTCGCACCATTGGGGCTCATCGACATGTTCAATGGGGGTGGAGCAATCGAAGGGTTGAAATACGAGGTCAAAACCGTTGCACAGCTGGTTGAACTCGAGAGTGGGGTTGTAGGGAAAATTGAGAACTTGAGCTCTGAGGTCGTGGCAGTTGTTGCCATGGAGGTAAAGGGTCGTGGGCGTTTCGGTGTCTACTCGTCGGTTAAGCCTAGAAGGTGCGGTGCCGGATCATCTGTGGTCGATTTCGAATATGATGCTGCCTCTGGCTTGGTGACATTGAACCTGGCCGACATGCCTCCAGATGATCTGAAGGTTCATCACGTTGAGATTGAACTGTGAATTTAGCGGCGAAGGGTCGCTGATGAGTATGATGGTGGTGTGTGATAATCGAATGAATGGTCTCTTTCGCATAATTAATCCAGCGGTTTACAGTTGGTTCCTCAGGATTAGATGTACGTTTACATGAAAAGAATAAAAATAAAATCTTCGAAATGGCATCTTTCTGCTATAATCTTCCTACAGGAGGATACTTGTATCGTAGAATTATGAGTTGGCTACCACTGTATCTGCAATGTAATAAAAAGTGTTGCTGTCTTGATTAACAAATAAACGTACATTTCACATTTTAGTTGCAAGAATATATTTGACAGGTAAACAAAGATAGCTGCCAAAAACAGCAACGGCTGCCAAAGTCGGGTGGGGACTGAAATTCGGAAAAACATGAGGATAACTACAATGTTATGTATTGCTCGTCACCTCAATCACCAAAAAAAGAGTAAAACAAACTGAGCTAATAACCTTCTGTTTTATCGAACGATATATCATACAAGTATAATGTCATTCTTTGTAATTTGCTTTACATCAATAAATGGGTCTAATCAAAGTAAACATTCTTGAAAAAAATATTTCAATTGATTATGTTCAATCTTGAGATTTAACCACAAGAATCATCATCACCTCCCTCATCATCCTGAAAAGGGCGTTTCGAATCTCTCCAGCATGGGTCAACCAAAAAAAGTGTCTCGAATCTATGCAGGAACCTCCATTTTGACTAGGGGAGCAGGAGTTTCAGCTTTCTGCTGCGATTCAAGCCAATTCTTTGCACATATAAGAGCCTCCACTGTCTCAGGTCGTAAAGAACTTCTGTAACTATCCATCTCCTTGTTCTTAGTATCAAATACTGAAGAAGCAGGAACAGTACAAACGGAAATAGACAAGATATCACAAGCCATTTTTGAAAGAGTAGGGTATTTCATACAGTTCATTTTCCACCAGCCTAAAACATCAAATTCATCGACACACGGCAAAAGGGACTCCTGCAAATACTGATCCAACTCGGACTTTGACTGCTGGCTAGTCGTTTCCATGATATAAACATCAAATTCTGTAAGGGCGAGACCGTTATTTGAGATTCCAATTCCATGAGGATCCTCTAGTTTGACAGTAATCCCATTTGCTTCTTCAACATAAGCAGCCGTAAGAGGCAGAGGAAGAGAGACATATTCAAGAAAAAGCTCGTGGATACCGTCCTCAATAGTTTTTATATAAAAGGCAGCCTCTTCACCGTAATTTTTTGAAAAACTAAACTCGACTAGCTTCATTTTGAACCTGGGATCCATAACTACAGCTATTGCTAGAACAATCCAGCTGCTGTTCCAGTAATTCTCAAATTTCTCTTGCATTGATTTTGTTAGGCTAATGATGAGCGGATCTTCAATTGTAGCTGCATGAGCCAACTCCAATTGAATCTTCCAAACTTCATGGAAGAACAAGTTTGTTGTGAGACTTTCTCCCGTGGCAAGAAGATTTGCAGTTTCAAAGAGTGGTTTTATACAAGTACAGAGAGTCTCTATATCCTTCCAATCTTCCATAGACGGGGAGTTCTTGTAATCGGGGTCCAAAGAATCCAAGCAAGTGAAGATTTCCCTTAATTCTAAAGCGGCCAACAGCATTGCGTAAGTCGTGTTCCATTTTGTTTGGTCGTCAACAGCAACAGACATGGCACTAGGCACTTGAAGTTGTTGCTTGAGATCAAGAAACTTGTTCCCGTGCAATTCTGAAATTTTCACGTACTTCACACAGTCCCGAACTTTCTTCACAGTGCCTTGCAGAGAAGTTAAAGCATCTTGGACCATGCTGCTTAAAAAACGAGCAAGGCAATTTTGAGCCAACAACTGGCCATGAAGCAATAAGGGTTTCCTAACACAGAGCATAGTTCTCAATTTATCAACTGAAAAATCGCTCAACGGTTGATTGATAGTTACCGAAAATAATTTGCCATCCATATTCCAGTCGGATAGACATGCAGCAACAGAGTGGCTGAAAGCCGTGTCTGAATCTGGATATGGTTCCATTATAACATTAAGAAGTTTCCTTTGAAGCTTCCAATCACCATCAACGAATTGCCCAGTCACAAACATGTAAGTAATATTGCGGCATGATGACCATAAATCCAGCATAAGGCAAACACGCCCTGACATCCTGTCAATCACCTTTTGGATGTTCTGCTTTTCCCTTAGATAAATTGCCACACAATCACCTTGAACCGTATTGAAGCTTGCTGAATCAAATCGAGGCTGTATATTCTGAGTAAATGCCACAAAACCAGAATGCTCCACCATGTGGATCGGGTACTCATGCATAGTAATCATACTAGCAAGCTCACGTCGAATATGATCAGAATTGATTACTATGTCAGGAACACTGGCTGTTTGGTAGCGTTGCTTTGGGGTTGCAGAATAATTGCTGGTCTTTGAAAGTGCACTATTCGGGGTTGACTGATTTTTCTTCTGATTAAATAGGGCAACTGAACAAGTTCCTTTGGCAATATGACGTTTCAGATGACTTGTTCCAGCTAACTTAGACCCCGTACTGTATGCAAACGATTGTTTGCATATGTTACAGTATGCCCTTCTGCAACCATTACGGACTGTTTCAATAGTGAAGTGTTCCCAAACGATAGACTTCTTTTTTCGACATCTTGGAAGTTTTGCTTCAAAATTATTCGGGGGTGTCTCTCTGATGTCAGGTTGAATCTCCATCATGTCGAGCTGTAATTTGGAATCAATGTGCCATGGTTTCATAGTGACTGGCACGTAATTCAGGACAGGTTTCCTGGTCTCCACCTCCATTTTCAGAAAAATTTAGCTCACCAAATTATCTGCAATAAAGAAAATAGGTCAAGCCCTTGCTACCATACATTCAAGACAAATCATAGTTGCTAAAAAGGGCACAAAGGGTGCCTAGAGTTGAAACTAGCATGGTCCAACAACCCATCATTGAAGTGAGCTCCCCGGGTGCCCTTTGGAACACCAAATGAAAATATTGAAAGGGAAACAAATAAACAAAGACACATGATTTACATGAAAAATCTTTCTTTAAAGAATTTGTACTCGTCGTAAAAGTTTTCACACAATTACCGGAGTGAAAAATAGAAAGTATAAATAGTATAGTATCTTAGGGCTACACAGATTCAAGCAAAATTCTCAAATGGAAATTGGAGCTGAAACCAAACCATTTAGGCTCCGTTCGGATAAACATTTTAAAAATGTTTTTAGTGTTTTATAAATTGAAAAAAAAAACTTTAAAAATATGTTTGGTCAAGATTTTGGTAAAAAAAAATTATGCAAATGTCTTTCTAAAAAGTGTTTTTAATATAGTTTTTATGTTATATATGCAACTAAATTTGTACAACAATTCTTACCACACAAAAAATTAAATACAAAAATTTCTTTTATCAAAATCTTATGATAAATTCAATACAAAATCTAATGAAATAATAACAAATTCTCACACTATAATTGATGTATCTAACGCACCTTTATCATAATTTCTCTTATTAAATGATTCGTTGTTTTTTAGTGGTTTTGTTTTAAAACACGGGATTACTTTTGGAAATTGTTTCACATCTCCGGAAAAAATGGAACCCTCGTTTTTTTCTGTCTTGGGGTGCGGGGGTCTAGGTGTTGGAGTTGGTGACGATGGGGGGCGGCTAGGTGGGGGTGGAGCTGGTGGCGGGATTGGCGCAGGTGCCGATGATGGACTGGGTGGTGGTACAGGTCTTGGCGGTGGTGTCGATGGTTGTGTTGGTGGCGGATCAGAGGTCGAGTAGGTGACGGTCTAGGTTCAAAGCTCGTGTGTGAGGTAGTCTAATCAAACACTATTTATTAATATTGTTAGTTTATTTTATCAAATTTACTTTACAATTTATTTGATCGACGATTTTACTTTATTATTATAAGGTATTTTAAATGAGAATTTCAGTGTTTTAAGTTTTATAAATTTAATTGTTTTATAAATGAGAAAATAAAAAATAAAAAATCAATAAAAAAAACAGAAAAACCTCTCAATCGCAAACAAAAAAGTGAGAAAAAATTACAATTAAAATTTTATTTTATACAATAATTATCCAAACGTATTTTCAAATTTAAAACTAAATTCATAAGTATTTTTTTTAAACATAACATTTGAAGATAATTCAGTACCGATTTAGCTACAGGTTTGAACTAAGGCAAAAACTCGTGTGAGATCGTATTTTGTGAGACAGATCTCATATTTGGGTCATCCATGAAAAATATTATTTTCTATGCTAAGAATATTACTTTTGATTGTGAATATCAATAGGGTTGACCCGTCTCACAGTCTCACAAGAGCAAAAACTTGTGTGAGACGGTCTCACGGGTCGTATTTTGTGAGACGGATCTCATATTTAGGTCATCTATGAAAAAATAATATTTTTTATGCTAAAAGAGCATTATTTTTTTATTGTGAATATCAGTATGGTTGACCAGTCGCACAGATAAAAATTCGTGAGATCGTCTCACAAAAAAACCTATTCTAGAACTGAAATGCATTTCTTTACTTTTAAGAGAAAAGAATTGATTGACTTGGAAAAATTTGTATAATAATTATGGTTAACTATTTTTGAAAAAAAAATACTTCTTTATATTTGAAATATAGTGAATAGATATTTCATTTTATTAAAAAAAATAGTTTTTGATAATTCGAAACTGACCCACTGTCCTCCTCCACGTCCAAAAATAAAAGGGCAGAATTGATATTTCATACTCGCCTACAAAATCAACCACCATAAACCTTTGCAGAAACCAGATCTGGCGTTTGCTAAACCCACAAAATCAGAAGCTCCGATTCCATTTAATTTATTCTCAAACAAAAATCTCCTAAAAACTAGTGGATAAATTAAGCACGAAATTACGGATGATCAGCATTATTTTGAACTTCAAATATATGAACCGAAGAAACAAATAAGAACTTCAAATATAACCTCACACTCAAGACATACATACCCAAAAAATAAAGAAGAAAAACGGGAAAAAAATATACCAGTTAAAATTACGGTTACCGAGATACCCAGATCAATGCTAGCACTCCATTCGTTGGCGGAATCAGTGAATTCCAGCTCCCAGACAGAGGGCAGAATCTAGGGTTTCTAGGAGAGAGCCAGAGAGAACGACAATTGGGCTGGAGCCAATGGAATTGGAATTTGGATGCTGGATTGCTCAAGTGTTGCGAAATTAAACTGAATTGGATATGGACTTTGAGGTCCATTTTCTATTTGAGATTGATATCTTTCTTTTGGGCCTTTAAAAACCTATGGACTATTATTTGTTGGTTTTATAAATATTTGGTAATTACAAAGCCCACCGTCTACTAGTATATGTAGCCCGCGTACTTCGGAATCTACTTTATATATGCTCGCTTGAGGCAATGGATCAGGGTCTAACAGTGCCCGACCCGTTTGGGATGGGTAAAAATTGGTGTCGAGTCGGGTATGAATTGACGAGTACGAGTCATGTAACAAATATTAAATTAAAGGTGCAGTTTGATTAGTGTATTTGATAATTATATGTGGTAAAATTCAAATAATAGGTGTACATTGTTGGCCATATAAATAAGAGTGAGTCTCATGTGAGACCGTCTCACACAAGTTTTTGTCTATAAATAATTTGATTTTTTATGTAGCCTCGTATGTAATAATAAGCCACATCGTATTCGATTTTTGACGATTTCAATTATTTTCTATTGAAAATACTGATATGACAATAAACACGTTAGTGATTGTAAAAAAAAAATGATAACAGATTAAGACTGAAAATCACTTGGAAAGAGAGTAACAGACAAATCAAACACTCATAACTAAGAATATAGTTTTACAAAAAAATGACTCAAATTTATAATGATCGAGATCACGATTGCGAAAGATTTGTCAATAAGACGTTTTATATAATCAAAATTTCTTGCTTCATCTACCGAATAGGATGGGATCGAAAAATCACATATGCGATACCAAATTAAATGTAAAAATACCAAAAATAAAAATTGGGTTATCGTCATTGTACATTATGTACAGATCGAAGATGATCAAATAACTAACTACTTCCACAGATCAATGGAATAACAACAATTGTATTCTCAATAAGAAATAATATTATATCAAGGGGTAATATTATAAATTAAATATCTTTTAATATTTATAACTGTAATTATATATCTCATGATACATATATTTTGAATCAATGATATCATTAAGATAATTAGATTTCGCATTTTAGTCAAAATATATTTTAAAAAAATATAATAAATTTTACACATCCAATATATGTAATTAATGATAACAACAACAGCAAAAGGTGGAATTACATTTGATTAAAAAATGTTAAAATTTAGTGAATCAAGCGATTAATGGTCCCTCCCTTCTTTTAGTTTGCCACTAACTTCTGTTACGGAAAAGGGCAACAATACCGGGTGAGTCTGTGTTATAATGGGATTAGAACTTTCGATATGTTTATACTTTGAGATGATCAGCCGATCATTTTATATATAAAAAAAACCGAGAGATCTATTCTCAGTGTAGCATAGACTCACCCAACAAAACACGCATTTTTCTCAATTATTTATCTTTAATAAATAAATAAAGAAATAAACAAACAATGTTATAACTCCACGATGTATTGTATTCTTATATTATATTAAAGCGGGAGTCTAATTAATCATAATTTGTTTTAATAAAGCTTAAAGCCTCATTAAACATGGCCCTATCTATCTATATATATTAGTGTTTGCCAGCTAACTTAAACCACTACCCACTAACTTCCATAACATCATCCTTTGATGAAGGCTTAAGATGCTTTAATTTAAAGTTGGTTGTCCAACATCGTGGACCAATCATGCACCTTTTTTTTTCTTTTTTTTTTTTTTTTTTTTTTTTTTTTGTAAAAAAAAAATCAAATTTTATATAATTTCTCATCTTATATATTTTTAAAAAATACCCAAAATTGTTCTATCCCGAAAACTTACGTTCTTGCCCATAACAATTTACAAAAAAGAACACTAATATTGAGAACAATTTTTCAAAATCAGGCGCAAAACCTCGTGCAAATGGGACAAATAGTAAACCATATGAAGTTTTTTTTTTTTTATACAAATCAATTTAATAAATAAACCGTCTTAGCAAAAATATTAAAGGAATTAGATTAGAGAAAGGGGAAGTTGTTGAAAAATCTCCAATCAAAACATTTATTTGGGTTCACTCCCTACCCACAAAATTGTGGTACTATGTCATACAAATTGTGGTTCACTTCATGTGGAAATGTGATACACTTCATGTGAAAATGTGGTACTAAAAAAGTACCCAGGGACTGAACACAAGAAAAAACGACGACTGGGGACTGAAGGCCAATTTCCCGTTAGAGAAACACATTCACACACACACACACACACACACACACATATATATATATATATGTATGTATGTATTGCAAATTAGCAGAGAACCTTCTTACCAATCAGCTATAAAAATATATTATTTATATTAATTAATATATTGGTATAAATTAATTATTATATTATATGTATAAAAAGCAGGATTTGTGTTACGTAGAATGTACCACATAGGAAGACGTCCGTTGAGACAAAGGGACCTTAATCCGGGAATAACGGGGGTGCATGTCATTTTTTACACCGTGGGTCACCCCACCCGCACATGCTCCCATGTGAATCCAATGTTTTTCTTTATTTCTAATTTCCTCTTTTTTTATTTCCAAATAATAACAATAATTATAAGCTTTTATTTATTTATTTTTTCAAAGCACAACATTCAATTTTGTTCCCCTACCGGAAGAAAATAAGTGGGAAAAAAACTTCATTGTTAATATTATCTAAAAAAGATCTAATAATTTAATAAGTGATCAATGACAATTGACTTGTAAACTTAATTACATGTAAATAGAGTAAAGATATAAGAGTAGGTCTCTTGTGAGACGGTCTCACGGATCTTTATCTGTGATACGGGTCAATCTTACCGATATTCACAATAAAAAGTAATACTCTTAGCATGAAAAGTAATATTTTTTCATGGATGACCCAAATAAGAGATTCGTCTCACAAAATACGACCCGTGAAATTGTCTCATACAAGTTTTTGCCAAGATATAAATTGTCACGTAAAAAAATCCTAGATTTAAGGATGATCCTTTGTATTCTAATTTGTGCAGTAATTTATTTGTTGCAATTTTTACGTGCCAATTATTCTTTGAGTTTCACTTCATTTCTGTTCTCTAAAACATACGAAAATATACACTTGAAGTGGATAATTTATTGTCTATGAGATGTAATGACTAATAGATTTATTTTACTATACATGAGATGTTTTATTTTGTAAGTTAATTACTGTCTTAATATATGAATGATATTTGGAATTAATATTAAAGATCAAGTAATAGTTTTTTTTATATGAAAATTACTTTTATAATATGATCGAACATACCGATAATTTCAATGAAATTATATCGCTATTACATGTGACAATTCCATGAACCGATTGTCGATGAAATCGTCTATGTACCAAATACTATAGTTGGTGCGATTGATACGTAAATAAAGTTTATTTTTTCTCCATCTTTAATGGTCAATAAAATGTAAGTTTAAAATAAAATGTAAATTATCAATGCTGGGGGACGAAATTTTATGCTACATTTGGTGCTCAAAATTGTGTTAAGCTTCACTCAAACAAGCCTTTTTTTGTAAAAATATTAAAACGTAAATGCACTATATACCATGCATGAAAAAAATGTAATAAATAACAGACAAAACATTTGATTTATTTATTTTTAAATTTAAAAAATCATCAATATATTTTTTAATCATTTGTCGTACTTGAGATACAATTATATTTATTGTTGAGTTTTTTTAAAAAAATAGATTAATTGAATGTTTTATCAATGATTAATTGTATTTTGTTTATACATGACGTCTAATGCGTTTAATTTTTAATAATTTTTGTAAATTACAAGAATTATTTGAACAAAGTAAATCATATTTTAAAGTACAAAGTGTAGCAGAGAAAATCGTCCTTAATGTAGAGCTTATATTTTGGATGGAAGAATTAATAGTTTACACGATTAATATCAACAATATGAAATGTAAATGAATTAATTATTAATTAAATAATTAAAGATATGAAACTTAGTCAGCTTTTAATAGTTCAATATTCTTCTTGGGATTGGTGGAAAAGACTTCAACTCTCCTATAAATACCGCCTTCTCCTCTCCCCCCAAACCTAAACAAATCCACACTAACAAATAAATATATAAATATAAGTAATCCTTTCTATTATCTCATCCATTTTCTTCGAAGAAACCCTATCTAGGGTTGCAGCAAATTACGGGCTCGAAGTGATGGCCGCCTTCCTATTTTTCCACAGCTTTCTTGAACTGCGCACTGCGAGTCATCACCGTGAGGCCACCACCGTAGGCGATGCCGCCTTCCCTT
This sequence comes from Primulina huaijiensis, assembly GCF_012295235.1. Lineage (NCBI taxonomy): Eukaryota > Viridiplantae > Streptophyta > Magnoliopsida > Lamiales > Gesneriaceae > Primulina > Primulina huaijiensis. The sequence goes on from NC_133321.1 coordinate 18,886,736, forward strand.
TCGCAGTTCAATAAAGCTGTGGGACGATATGGAGACGGCCAATGGCATAACCTTTAATTCAGACTCAGATTCGCTTCTCAGTATTCTTGTCTCATCTGTCATTGTTTGCTGCGGTTAATTTCCGTACTTTTTGGTACAGTACGTGTATCGATTTACTCTGATTGATTAAATGCATGAGTAATAACTGTTAGGAGGCTAGATCTGGCGACAACCCTCTGGAATCTACTGTGGTTTAATGATTGAAAGCCAATAAATCTTTGGTTTTTTCTATTTATTTATACTCTATGTAATTTTTTGGTGTATTTTGTTATTTAATTATAGTTAATCATTATTTTTTAAAAATTGACATTCTGTAGTGTATTTCAAATATCTTTCAGAAATTTATTTTTTTAAAAAATATCGACAGGATCCATTTACCTTAATATCTGCTTTTTTCCTGTTAAAATTAATGAGATTTGGGAATTTTTTCTTCTTCTTTTGATGTGTAAATTCCGATAAGTGATTCTATCCTTTTTATGTACAGAATATATGTATGTGTATATGTATGTATATGATATTTTTTAGCTTCTTGATTTCTTCTGTGTTCTCAACCACAAATTAGCTGATAAGAGCCTTTTCTTGGGATCTGGCTTTATTGCGGAGAGGATAATCTTGAAGATAATTTTTGAATTTACTTGCAAGTTTTACCATGATCAAGGTTTTTCCATAATCTTCGAACTGATGTTACGATATGACCCATATTTTTTTATGGGTACAAACAAATACGAATGATTTGGATAATCAATGTGTTCTATATAGTCTTAATAAATTGTTCCTTTTTTTTACATTTATTTCTTTATGTAATAGTGCAATGAAATCCATAAATTGTCAATAATTATTGGATAGGTGAGGTAGATGGACCACACTATTTGCATTTGCCTTTGTCATATACAACCACCCCCCTAAAGCCAAGTTTTATTGGGTGAAAGAATCTATATTTTGTGATATAAATATACATATTTATTAAAAATAAATTCAATATATATTTTTCAATTAAGCTATCGTATCTATTTTTGTTGTAAAATTATCATTCCTAACGTCGCAATCTATAGTATTTTGTAACACATTAAAGCATATTGCTCCGAAATAATTATCACTATATAAAGGCAAAAATATTTAAAATAATTATTTCGATTCATCAATTAAATTTTTTCTGCAAAAATACACTGAAGACCGAACCCCTCGTGTTTATAAAAGAGTATGATCATATCAATTTGTTTTTACACACACACACACACACACACACACACACACACATCCCTTGGGAAAGAAAGTGAAAAAAAAAAAGTCAAATTTATTGCAGAAGAAAACCCAAGCAAATTCAAGAAATCTAGGGTTTTTCCCCACCTCAATGGTACAAGACAACCTTTTTTTATAATCATGAGACCCAACACTGTTGTCTTGTTAAGGCTGCCATGGCTATCTCAAGATCAGATCCTAATGTTTCCTCTTTATGTGGTATACCCAATAAACTAGACTTCAATTTGTTTGTTGAAATTTCGATCCACCCTGGCGTGGCAATATTTTATTAATTAGTTTGATTTATTAATTATAACATTCAATTCATTGTACTAATTAATTATAATCATCTCTGTATTTGTTTGTATTATGAAACCGAAACTTTGAAGATCAGTTGATTCTTAGATCATTGGTGGATTGACAAATCAACTAAACCCGAATTACGAATTTTAAGTATTATTTTTAAAATTTTTTTTCCACGTATTAAATTAATTAACTTGCACCTTAATTATTTGTTACTTATGAAATGTATTGAAAAACTCCTAGGTATAAAAATACACCTTGAGGCTCTAGCTAATACTAAATATGTAAAAATTAAAATTCAAATTAATGTCACTGTTAGTTTAGTTGAAAGCACTGAATAAATAATTAAACCAGACTTCGGAGAGGGATATAAAATTTATATTGGCTTGAAGAATGAATTATTTGCACATATATATGGAAATGGAGTACAGAGAAAGTGAAATAGATTATCATACTTACTAATTTTAGTCAATAATTAGATAAAATAATTGTCCGTACGTGCATCGCACGGGTGAAAAACTAGTATATGGAAATGGAGTATTTCTCTGTTGTAGTTTATATTCTAATTGATTTTTGTATGTTTGTCCCTAACTTAGTCAATAAAAAATGTGTATTATTCATCTATATTATATGACGGAGTATGCACGTGGGTAGGGGTGGGAAAAAATACCGAATTTTCGGTATACTGAGATTATCGTACCGAAAAAATGTCGAATTTACCGAATTTTCGGTATAACGAAGATTTCGGTACGGTACGATAACAATACAGAATTTTTCGGTACGGTGACGGTATGCAATTTGAAAATTTCGATNGCACTGAATAAATAATTAAACCAGACTTCGGAGAGGGATATAAAATTTATATTGGCTTGAAGAATGAATTATTTGCACATATATATGGAAATGGAGTACAGAGAAAGTGAAATAGATTATCATACTTACTAATTTTAGTCAATAATTAGATAAAATAATTGTCCGTACGTGCATCGCACGGGTGAAAAACTAGTATATGGAAATGGAGTATTTCTCTGTTGTAGTTTATATTCTAATTGATTTTTGTATGTTTGTCCCTAACTTAGTTAATAAAAAATGTGTATTATTCATCTATATTATATATGACGGAGTATACATGTGGGTAGGGGTGGGAAAAAATACCGAATTTTCGGTATACCGAGATTATCGTACCGAAAAAATATCGAATTTACTGAATTTTCGGTATACCAAAGATTTCGGTACGGTACGATAACAATACAGAATTTTTCGGTATGATGACGGTATGCAATTTTAAAATTTCGATAAATACCGAAATACCGAAAAAATATACAAAAATTTTAAAATATATAATATTTTAAAATAATAAATTT
>NC_133321.1:18891000-18958902 GCF_012295235.1 Primulina huaijiensis
TAATAATAATAATAATAATAATAATAAAATAGAGTTACATTGTATTATAACACTAGTTTATTAATTATCTCATGTCATTTTTTATAATGACATGCTTTCTAATTAATTTTTATATTATTTTAATTTATAACACAGTGTGTGTTATTGGATTGGGTTTTTAGTGAATAGTCCACTTAAAATTTTTGGACTCTGTTTCAATTGGGTATCGTCTCACAAAGGCCCATTGCAATCTTGGTATTAAATTCCAAAACCTGTGAAGTTTAAATCTGAGCCAATATTGATTATCTAATAGTTTCTCCTTCGTAATATCATAACTTCGGTTCCCTTTTAAAAAAAAAAAATTTTTTTTCGTGTTTCCTTCTTCCGCTGAACGAATGGCATACAATCACTTCTAAAGTACTCTGTAAAGCCCGTGGAACGTCTGGAGATCATATCAAAATAGAAACATTTTTTAAAAATAACTTTTGATAAAAAAAAATTATGTCACAGGTGATATGATAATTGAAAAAACCAAAATATAGATGAAGGTGTATTTTTAGTTTTTAAAAATTACACACGACCAACAAAATTAATTACTCCATGAGCTCTTGGGATGTTTTTAATTTGTTTTTATTGCTTGAATGCTCGAAAGTCAGAGTTATTGTAGTTTTTTTTTGAGTTTAACCGTTGCAATCAGCTATAATATTGAATATAACAGGTTTTGGTAAAATCTGATAACTTGAATCAAAAACAGAATAACATGCATGTTCAATTCACATGAGTTGTTCTGAGATGTGACCCAACAATTGAAATACAACACTTAGGTTGCTTTATAGTTTTGAAATTTGAGCTGAATCATCAGAATTTGGATATTTACATGCACTCCATGTATTTTATTGTCTGTTTGTCATCTTACAGGATATTTGAATGCACTTCCTTAAAATGAGTGAATCATAGCCACTTAGCATGGTTTTGTTTAACAGGAACGTGCATGAACATATTTACATTCAAATCGATGTTGGCTGTTTTTTATTCATTCTTTCGCAGATTGCTCCATACGAATCGGCTGGAAATGATCGAACGTTTAGTAGATGTTCTTCAACTTCTCCCTCAGTAGAATAGCTGTTGGCATTTGATACAGATTCTCAGAATTCCTGTCATAGGATGTTGTATCTTTACGAGGTTCTCCTATTTGAAACAGAATGCTGCATTTGTGATCCTTTCTGTGTGAGTATTTGTCGCATAACTCTGCCTGTTGGGCTATTGAATATGGCGCCATTGCTCATTTTCTGTATGTTTTACTAACTAAATTCTTTGAATTATTTATGTTGCATGGTGACAATATTACATTTATTCGAACTTTCTATCAAGGTTATATAAATATTGGCGTGTTCGTACGTAAGAGAAGGCGGAACAAAGAAAAAGGTTACATTCAGACATTACGATTGAATGTTACACTAAAATTCTTCACATATGTTAGGATTGAAAGATTTGATTTAGAAAATGATCGAGTTGATGAAATTATTATTGTTATTGTTTAGTGTTGAGAAACAAAAGTGATAATTAATAGACATTTATCTTTTTTTTTTTTTGAAATAATAAAAAATATGCGTGGGTACACGAGTTCTTTTCACGTAAATTAACAAGATCGATGTATTTACTTGTGTTAAAAAGAGTTATTTTATTTTTGAATAAAAAAATTATTATTTTTAAAAAGGGAAAAAATTAATGATGGTCCAAATTCCATTTCAATTGGGCGTCCACAGCCCAGCCTCCATCCTCGTGGCAGTATTTGGTCCTTTCTTTACTGTCGTGTTTCCCTTCTCTTTCTCGACACATAAACAACGTTAACTTCTTCGACTTCTACTATACCATTTTCCTTTCAAAGGCTGTGCGTTTGGTTTACTTTATCTCCCGCAATTATTCAAGACAAGAAAAAAGGGACAAAAGAAATGACAGCCCAGATCACCTTAGGCCCGGATCGCAATTTGTCCTACATTTCATGTTGCACAAAGCATAAAGCTTCGAACTTTAGAGCTCGAGTGGAAAACTTGAGCTTGAATGCATCTCCCTTCAACAGAAAACTAAGATTTAAAGTTTCTTGCAGTATCAAGGAGAGAGAAATAGAAAATGTTGCTGGAAAAAACAGAATATTTAATGGGTCTGAAGTGAATGATCTGTTGGAGGAAGACATTAGCGACGGTGAAGTGGGTCTGGAATGGGATTGGCCGCCATGGCAGAATCTTCCTCAAAGATATAAGCTTATTGGAACTACGTCTCTTGCCTTTGTTGTTTGCAATATGGATAAGGTAATTTTCTGTTTGTTGTTTCGAATTTGGTCTATTTATGATTTTCAGTAGAAGTTTATGAATTTAAAACGAGTATTTATTCTTGATTGTTGAATTTGGTGGATCATGATACCATTCTTGTGAGAATTAAGGATGGACAGAAAGTCAGTTTAAGGATAAAGAGTTAGAACTTTTAGAAAAATTGTGCATGAAATTTTGCTTCTTTATAGGTTACGGTGCACGTTGTTTTGTTGCTTTATCAAATGTGCGGAAGCTATGATTTTAATACTCTGGTGAAGTTTGGTTTTATTGTCAACTATTTCAGTGAACATGTCACTAACTCTTGTCGTTACCTTACAGAGTAAATGCTTTTGTTAAAAGAAATGTTACCACATTCTGCCATCCATATACCTGAAGGAGGGTTTCTTCCCTCAAAATTTTGAGTTGAACATTGTATATAGATTGATGCAAGTTTTCGTGCTTATACGCATTGTGTTGATAATCTATAGGTTGGTTTCACATAGGACAAATATAGTTAGTAGTTTGATAAAAATTGCAATCCATCTAGAAATATTGTCTATATTGGTTAATTGTTGTCTGCAGATATCATCTAGTAGGAAAATGCCTTAGACGTTAATTATGAACTAATTGCTCCTATGGTGTTAGGTGAATTTAAGTGTTGCCATTATCCCAATGTCACATCAATTTGGTTGGAATGCTTCTGTGGCTGGTTTGGTGCAGTCATCTTTCTTCTGGGGTTATGCATTGAGTCAGTTGCCTGGTGGTTGGCTCGCAAAGATTTTTGGTGGAAGGTTAGCATGCGAACTGGTTTTACATTATAACATTACAAGAGCAAGATTACTAATGGTGACATTGTTATTTACTTATACATGTTATTTCAAAGATGTTAATTCCAACTTATTTTTTCCTTTAGAAGTTTTTTTTTCCTCCATTATTATTTCTCTGTGCAGAAAAGTTCTTCAAGTGGGAGTCCTTGTCTGGTCTCTAGCCACAACGTTTGTACCTATTCTTGCTGGGTTCATGCCAGGACTTGTCTTTTCCAGAATTTTGGTAATTATGTACTCTCTATGACTTGCATCAAGGTAGAAAATATGTTGATTGAGATGTATGAACCTTGCCCTATCAAAGAACGAATGTGAGTTTATCCAAATAGATATTTATTTTTGTGTTGCTAATAAGTAATTCTTGAATGGAACTCACACTATTATGCCTGCATTTCTTTATCTGTTTTTTCCCCATTAAATAAAAAAGAATCTATTATTATAAGTGTCTGATCTAGCAATTTTAGGTTGGGATAGGAGAAGGTGTTTCTCCATCAGCTGCCACAGATATGATTGCCAGGTATGTTGTTTTGATGTTGGGTACTTGGGATTCCATGAAACTCCCCACCCCACCCCCACACCCACACAGACAACATAAATAAATAAATAAATAAAAGAATGTTATAAGTGCTGGGAGGAATAAAGGAAGTGACATTCAAGAGCACAAGATGCAAATCCAGCCATCTCTAATGTTAGATGTTGTTAAATTTCTTCCTTTCAGAAATTGTTTTTACTCTTAATGGTTCTACAATTAAGTTTATCGACTCACTTATTTTTAAATTTTCAAGTTTTAGCCACATTCTGCTGAATTCTTTCCTTTTAGTCATTGCCATTCTTCTGATGGTTCAATAATTTTAATCCATCCCACTCTTGCTGAAGCTCTCTATCTATTACTGATTTCTTTGTGTGTGTTTACATGACATGGGGGTTGAACTATTTTCAGGTTGATACCGATAGGAGAGCGCTCACGAGCTGTATCTTTTGTGTTTTCTGGTTTGAGTGTTGGAAGCGTCTTGGGGTAATTATATATTTAACTCTAGATCTTCCTTTTATTTTAACATGAAACGATTATTTGTATGCTAGTTATATCTTCATGAAGTGAGAAATCCACATTTACCTGCCAAAAGCAACATTTTTGCAATTTGCATAATGTATCACATTTGGTTCGTGGGTGTTGTGGAGATAACCCATAACCAGGTTATACCTTCAGGAAATGCCCGTGATAATTTTAATTCAGGAAATGCCTTGTGATAATTTTAATTCAAATTGAAATGCCTTGTTCACTCTTTTTACTTTTGTTTGCCTACGGATCTCTGCTCTAATCTGTCCTCTAGAGATTTTATTATTCAAATCTGTCCTCTTTTCACTCTTATACCTTCAGGAAATGCCTTGTGATAATTTTAATTCAAATTGAAATGGGAGTTCACTTTTTTTACTTTTGTTTGCCTACGGATCTCTGCTCTAATCTGTCCTCAAGAGATTTTTTTCTCACCGTTCCTCCTATTTATTCATTTTGTGGGGAGTTGTGGAGATAATCCATAACCAGGTTACATGGTATATATTTTCCTTTAAAACCTTGTCACTTTAGATAGTTAAGCTCTTGAGTACAAGCTACACATTTAATTTACTTAATAGAGGAAGGAGCAGACTTTTAGATTGTTCACTAAAATCCCATAACATGATTTGTATAGTTGTATGGAGTACGCATATTAATTAATTAGAAGTTAAAATTAAGCTTATAAAATATTTGATTGAACAAAAATTAAAGAATCAGAGCTAGTTTGGTATGAAGCTTCCTGCATAAAACGGAAAATAAACTAAATCATCGTATGAAATAAATGACAGAAAATTTTCTTTGGTTATGAATTTAGAAAATGACAGTACTTTAGTTATGGATATCATGGAATTGAGTGGTGGAAAATGTGGGAGTTGATTTTAGAAAGTGTTCAGTTATTTTTATTCTGCAGTGCTGCACATGGATACACTCAGTGGATGCCCAGCTTGTAAATGCAGGGTCAAGCTAGGTGAATATAAGGGATTATTTTGGAATATGGTCTGCAACAAACTTATTTCTCACTTGATGAATATTGAATATCACATGCTTTGTACTGAAAGCAAAGAAACGAGGGTTGAGGGTGTTCATTTGTTAGAATTTTTCAAGATCTTGTAAAGGCAAGAGAAAGATTTGCTAAATAGCATTGAAGTTGTAGGCTGCTAGCTGTGCTTAACACAATCCATTTCATTTTGCACTAGGAGGAATGCTTTTTAAGTACCAAGAGCTCTATCTGTTTTTATTTTTGCTTCGAAGGCTGTCCTTTGCTCTTGTTCATTTGACCTTTAATTTACCTAGAGCTCGCATGCACGGAATGCTAGTATGCATATCTGTAGATTAGGATCAAGTCTTGGAAATAAAATATTTGATATTCAGATTCATAGGTATTCTCTATTCATTGATGTGTATATATAGGTTTACAATGCTTCACATAAGAAATACAAGGTATATATTTCCCCCAAAGTTGGCAATGTTTTCCATATTATTTTTTTAGTATTAAAAGCCTGTTGTGTGAAATACGATATTTTTCAATGTACATTGGAATGCCAAGCCACGTGACATTGCTTTCTTGTCCCTTGACTTATGCTAAACAATTTGAATTTACACTTTGGTAACAATGAATTGTTGAACTGCAGGCTTCTTTTCGCTCCTCCTCTTATCAAAAACTATGGCTGGGGTTCTGTATTTTACATTTTTGGCATCCTAGGTGTAGCCTGGTAAGATATAAATAGAGTTTAAACTCCTTTACCTTACTTGGTTCTTAGAACAAAATATCAATAAATAAAGTGTTAAAACAGCATTGCTTTACCTAATTCGGTGATATAATATAACAACTAATTAAACAGGAACAGGAGAACAAAGATAAAATAATAGATGAAGTGAACACTCCCATAATTGTTATTTCAACCCATGGTAAAACCAGCTGTAAAAAATCCCCAGATACCTGTTGTCCCCCCTCATGTAATAAAACTAGATGAATTCTTCCTTTGTCATAGGATTAGAAGCAATATGAGGTTATATTTACTGGTTTAAAAGCTCTCAATCTCTTTGTCTGAAATTTCATCCATGAAGGAAAACTTCACCTTAATCAGCAAGATGCAGGTCCTTTAATGTCTTGAATTATTTTGTAGGTTTCTTGGATTTCAGTTTGTTCAAGAAGATCAAGCTCCACTTAGTGCCGCTTCTCTATCATGTATGCTAGTTTTTGTTCATTTAAATTTCTGCCATACTGTTTCTCATTTTCAGAAATAACTGAGCCGCTTCTATCTTGTGTGCTAGTCTTTGTTCATTTCAGTTCTTGCCTAATCTTACTCATTTTCAGAAGTAACCTAGCTGCTATTTTCTTTTTGGGGGGTTGATTTGAATAGTTTACATCCTGTGAGAATAAGATCTTTTGTGATGTACTTCAAAAAAGAACGTTAATGCTACTTCTGAAATCTCTCCCTATCTTTCTCGGTTTCTTTAGAGAGAGTATATCATGTAAACTTTCAAAAGTAACCACATAAAAATTATTACTGTCCAAAATTTATTTCAAAAAATGATATTCAATTTGAAATTTTTTAATTTAGTATAATTTCTTATATCATATATTTATTTATAACCCATTGTCTTTCTAAGCATAATTTAAATAAAAGTGATTAAAATAATTATTTTAATGATTTTTTTTTTTGATTTTTTACACAGAGTCACAAACATAAAACGTGTGCAAGATTACTTGTGTAATGTAGTGCTGCATCATCTAAGAGTGTTAGAAAACATAAATATGGAATAATGCTATTGGAATTTGATTTAGGCTCAAATTCAACAACAATGTTTTGAATCAGGTCAGACTGCATTGAATCTATATTCGTATAGTCAGGTTTTTTTCTGCACATGCTTAAATGCTTAATCCACTGCAGGGCCACAATCTGACCCGAGGAGCAAGTCATCTAATTCGTCTTTGGAAGAGTTGAGGACCTCACTGAGAGTACGTGTGTTTGTGTCATTCAGTGTGACTGAAATTTGTCTTTATGATTTTCAAACACATGATATTTTTTACATAAGCCATAGTTCTTGGATTTGTAAATGTTCAAAACCTGATTTTTTAAATCGTTGATTCAAAATTATTAATGTTATGTTTCTCAAGTTACTGATATTTGACACGCGTCTTTGCATGAGAATTAAAGGGTTTGCTGGATGCTGTAAGCGATGCGATATTTATTTTCCTAACCGGTCATTTCTCGTGTTTTTGCAGGATGTACCCTGGAAAGAATTTTTCAAAAGTAAAGCTGTGTGGGCAATGATATATGCTCACTTTTGTGGAAGTTGGGGTCATTATACCTGCCTGTCTTGGCTTCCCACATACTTCAGGTATGTGTTTGATTAAACGGAAAATGATTGATTTCATGATAGTTTTTATGTTATAATATTATGGCTCTTGCAATATTCCTTGCAGTGAGGAGCTGAACCTTGATCTGACAGAAGCTGCATGGGTATGTCAACTACATAATTGTATGGAAAATTTTGTTAAAAAAATTGAAAGTGATATTGTCTCATGGATAATATATGGATAACCTTGCAATGGAGGTGGTCTCGTCATCGATATCACAACGCACACAAACGCACAAAGTTTTGATATGCTGCACACTTATTTGAGTAACGATGAGGTGACACTCATCTGTTAGATGTTGAATTTTTTTATGTTTGATCACATTTAATAGGCGTGTCACCTCATCGACGCTCATATAAATGTGCAAATATATCAAAATTGTATATATACGTATATTTATTGAGGCTTACACAGCCCCAATAAGCATGAATTTCCTGCATTGTGTCTTTGCCTTTAAAACACACTATCGATAATCTTGCAATAATATATATTCAAGGGTTTCAGAAAACTCTTTGTATAAATTTTTATAAACTTTCAGGTATCTGTTCTACCTCCTCTAGCTTCAATCTTTGTAACAAGCATTGCATCACAATTAGCTGACAACTTGATTTCCAAGGGTGTTGAAACCACTGTGGTAAGTTGAAGAGGAATGTTTTTTATTCTGAAACTATTTGATTGAACTGAGAGCAATTTGCAAGGCCTTCATGCTGTCTAAACATGTGATGCATGAATTTAAGACGAGATTTCGTAGTGCTCGCCTTGTGTAGTTATGCTTATCTTGGGAAAGTCCCCAACGGAAGGAAGGTCCATGAAACATTAGAATAACTTATGGAACCATGAAACTTTAGAATAACTTATGGAGCCTTCTCATTGGTTAAATCATCAAAAACAACCAGGGTTAAAAGCGGCCGAGCTCTCCAGATGAGAAAATTCAAATTTCGTGTGTGATTCTTTTAAAATCTTGTTTTGTCCCCTTCTGTACTCCAAAATTTTCTGATCCACTCAGAAGGGTAAACATGTTGGCAAAAATGTTTGTTCCCAAAATGTATATGGAAAAGTAAATGCAAAAATGGTTATTCCCAAAATGTGTATCCTAATTAATTCCTCATACAATGGTATAGGAAACGCTTCATGCTCATCCTTCTTGAATGTCTCGTTATCATCTGTACATTCCTTCTTGTATACGTTTCTAAACTGAATTAAAAAATGTGATGCCATTTGGAATAAGGACGTAAGTGTTTGCAAACAGGTGCGGAAAATTTGCCAAACAATCGCATTTGTGTCTCCTGCAACTTGCATGATTCTTTCCTCTCTGGACTTAGGGCTGAGTCCATGGGAAGTTGTTGCGATCCTTACTGGAGGTTTAGCTCTGTCGAGTTTCGCCTTATCAGGTATGGAAGTGAATAAGCTTTGTAAATGCAGATGTATGTATTATCAAGGTCAAACTATGTTGGAAATGTTAATTTTGTCATTTGTTGCCTACAGGACTATACTGTACACACCAAGACATTTCTCCTGAATATGCAAGCATCCTTCTGGTTTGTATAGAAAATGAAAATAATTTCTGTGTGTAATCTGAGTTTAGGAGTCGATTATTGGTCTTGTTCTACACCATGAGAGGAAAGTAGGGTGTATAACGGCCCCAACACAAACGTTTTTTGGTGTCTAAAATCTTATATTACCTGAATTTTGAGGGATATAATACTTGTATTTAATATTTAAAGCCTATATGATACTTTTTAATTAATATTTAAAGCTGATGAGAAAAATCTTTATTTTTCTAAATTAAGTTTGTGCATTAATTTTTGGGAATTTTGGTTGATATTGAAGCGATAACATTGAGCTTTAATTTTTAAGATAATTCATTATGTATTTATTAAAGTAAGAATTACTGAATAAAATATAACTGATTATTTCCAAGAATTCATTATGTATTGATTAAAGTTAGAATTACTGAACAAAATATAACTGATTATTTCTAAGTTCGAGCCTCCCTAAACGAACCAAGCTCATTAATGAAGGAAATTTTACCCAAGCCCGTATTTTTGATAGGCTTATTTTGAGCTTGATTAGTTTACAGCTCTATCAAAAAATTTGCCCACAAACTCTTGTTCACAACTTTATGGGAAGATATTCCCATGTGATTATACTTGGGAATCCATACACAATTTAGATTGTATTCAAATGTCAATAGTGTTTACATGTGTTCTTGCAGGGCATAACCAACACCGTCGGGGCCATACCTGGAATTGTTGGTGTTGCTCTCACAGGTTATTTGTTTGATTCAACGCATTCCTGGGGGGTAAGTTCCTCTTATGCCTACTTTTCAGAGACAGTGATCAATCGAACTTGTTAAAGGAATCCTTTTTGTTGCCTTTTCAATCCCTCCCCACAAATCAATGTGGGATAGGGGGTGTCATATCGCACCTGTACTTTATTGTGAAGTAGACATGTTTTCCTTCCGCCTCTACTCGCTTGCTATTGAACTATTGCAGGTTCTTTACTCGTTTCATGGTACTCATCATAATTTAATTAAATATTTTTGGTACAGATCTCATTATTTGCACCGTCGATATTTTTCTACCTTACCGGCACCATTGTATGGTTGACGTTAGCAAGCAGTAAACCACAAACTTTTGAAAAGAGCGACTAACTTTACAGCTTGGATCCTTCGTGACTTAGTACAGAGGTATTTCTGCTTTTAACAGTAATTTTGTTCAGATGTTACCACCCTTGCTGATGGCCTATATTATTTTCCATTTATCTTGATTCTTGTGCAACAACGTAGGCTTTTAACATTGACTATAAAATGAGATTGTGTATAGCCGATGGCTTTGAACCACAGGTTGTATCTGAAACAATAGCGGATAAATTTTTCATGCAAAGTTTGTTAATATAAAGATGTCAAGTTTAATAACATGGTATAGATTCATTTCTGAATCTCAATGCGTCATTTTCCTTGTAGGTCTTTGTAGGAGCACTCGTGGTGCTTGACGTGTCAAAAGCTGAAGAAATTTAAGTCGCAATAAGCTACATCATTTGGTATATAGCAATGTTCAGTTAAGAAAGTTAAGGCCGCGAGCTCGATTTTTAAGTGGAGATCGTTAGAGAGGCTATTGTTGTGTTGTGTGGACTGGAGGGAAAGGGTACCCTCGAATCTGTTAGATTTTTAAACTGACTATGTACATATTTATCATCTTGTATATCATGAAAAGAAATATGATTTCGTCTCTTACATGTCAAAATATTTCAGCATGTTATGCTTATTTCATGTTCAATTTCTAGCCTTATATTCGAGTAATTGACGGGAAATTTGAGGAAATAATCTTAGTAAAACTTTATTTTTAAAAACTTACCCATCTCCAAGTATACTTGAATATTTTCAAATACACATGATAAAATTTGTTTTTTTAAGAAAAATGTTCAACTAAAGTTATCTTGTTAATGACCCTGATTGACCACTATCATACTATAAATGTTATTAAAATTATACATAAAAAATAGGATAAAATTAGATTTCTACCTGTATGTATGGTCGATACTTATATTTTTGAAAATTTGTGTTTTAAACCTAAAGAACTATTAGCAGATATAGAAAAATAACTCCTCAAAAAGAGGAAAATTAATTTTGGACGAGGGAGTGAAAAAATCAACATTCGTGTGATCTATTATTGAGTAGTTAAATTTTAACGTACGTTTCTCTTTTAGGACTCAAAATGCGATTTTGGCGTTTCAAAATGACAAGAAAAAGCGCTTTTGGTCTTAACGGTGGTCTATCAGTTGATGTGGCTGATTTCCATTGGCTGAATGGCGTGTGGTTGATTCCATATCTCGCTCGTCTAGTGTCGACGAGACGACCAGCAGATCCTGAATTAGGGTTTTAAGATTTCAATTTTCGATTCGCAGGGAGAGATAAGAAGCTGGTTATATTTCTGGCATCGGGAAGATGAGAATTTCATGGTGGTGGGCGGCGTTATTTTTAGCCACCCTTCTCAAGAACGACGTCGTTTTCACAGATCCGATAATCCCAGCCCAAACAGGTTACAAGGACGAACGAATTACTCCATTTTATCATAATTTTACAGTATGTTTCCCGTGTTCCCTGATTTTTTATGCGGTGGTGGAAATATTCACAGTTTCATTTTTGCTGAAAAATGGACATTATTAGAATTATGGATTGGAATCCTTAGTTTGGAAAATGCTAGTAGTGTCAAAAAGTGAAGGCTGCCACGGAGATTAAAGGGGTATGACTTCTGATTTCAATCACAATGCTATCAAACAGATGCTATTTGAAGCTTTTTATTGTCGAGAATCGACTTGTTAGGGAGTGTATAGCAAAAAGTTTGTGAATTTTGTATAAATCAATGCATGAGTACACATATAATTCGTTATTTGTTAGATGGAATCGGTAGAATTTCCTGTAGAATAGTTAACTTATGATCAAGTATAATGGAAGAGATATTCCTAGTGATATAGGCTCTCAGTCTTAATTATACCGTGAAATGAGTTAGTATTTCAAGTCTTACTCCTCGTTGTCATTATTTATGTCAATGGTTTACTGTCATTTAACCCTATTCATATCCCGATATTGTGTTTGGCTTTTAGGCGGGACTTTTGGCCGGAGCTCCCGTGAACCAAAATTCAATATCGAATTCCATTCAGAAGACTCGCCTTTCCATCCTGTTAGTGATGTTTCGATTTCCCAAGGGTTACATTCATTTGTTGTTAATATCTTTATGATCAGTGGCTATGAATTTTGATCTGGAATTTTGTTATTACTTCTCAATTGTATCTCGCCTAGAAAATTGAGTGATTATTTTAAAAATATTCATACCATCTTCTAAATGAAATCTCATCTGGTAAACAGAGTGTCATACTTCCAAAATATACTCACCTCTCAGAGCTTGGACTTCTCTTGTAAAACTTATTTTTGATGTACATTTGTGGTAGGGGTGTGGGTTAAATGTGAAAAATGAAATATATTTATGGGGTTTTATGAGATATACCTTATTATCTGTGGGGCGAGTATATTTTGCTTCCATTCAAACATTTTTCTATTCCACTTGTTCTGTAAAATCTTGGGGGAAGCGTGTAAAAAAAATGAACGAAGAACTTGAAAAATATCTTTAAGGCATAAATTTTGAATTTTTTTCATTATGTATGGCTGAAATGATATGATTTGGTGCATTTCTGTTTCTCAGGATGATGATCAAGAGTCTATTGTTATGCCCGATAGTAGTGGAGACAAGTTTCTCTGTTTTTTGCCTAAAGTGGAAAAGTCCAAGAGTGGCAAGCTACTTTCTCAACATAATATAAGCAGTATGATTATGGATTCAGAGAGACAAAACAAAATAAAAACACCAGATGAGCTGTTGGGAGTGCTTAAAGATCGGTGCTTTATCAGGGTAATCCATTTCAAACACTAAGGAGGAAATAAAGGGATGGCATAGCCTCTTTGCAAATTAATCTGAGAAAATCTTGGAAAATAAACTCCTTATGGGTTGGGCATTTGGTGAAAGTTTATGTTGTTATGCTTGTCTTCATGAACTCTCAAGTCTTGATGTATTACTTGTGAAAATTTATGCAGCAAGAGGGATGGTGGTCGTATGAGTTCTGTCATCAGAATAAGTTACGGCAAATTCATGTTGATGATGACAAGGTAGCTATTTTCTTGACTTTAACTCACCTAGTTCTTAGTAACATTTTTTGGTATAAATTTATTTCTATTCTTGCATCTTGACTTACTAGATTTCCATGTCATGCCATGTTTGTTGTTGGTACCTTCTTGTATTTATCCAAAGAATCAAGCCGTCACATGAAAGTTTTGAGCTTATCTGTTGTAGTAGGTCTTTTGGTTGCAGCTATATGAAATAACAAGTTATAATATGTAGTTTGTGCTGGTTTAAATGATGTTCGACCGATAATCTTTTTTAGGTGGTGCAAGAATTTATCTTGGGTGTCTATGATTCTGAAGCTACAGAAGCCTACAATCAGAACCTTGCTGATATATCTACACTAAAGGATCCACGCTCAAAAGATGCATCTCAAAGGTATCAATTTATTCTTCTACAAATTCTAGCTTTCGCATTGTGGGGTATATAATTTGTTACAATTACTCATATTGTGCAGGTACCATGTTCATCTGTTCACCAATGGAACTGTCTGTGATTTAACAAATGAACCTCGTCAAACAGAGGTAAGCATTCAAAATTCTTTCAACCACTTATTCCGCCATATTGGATAATTGCCTTTCTCAAGAGTTTTTATTTTCAGGTTAGATTTGTTTGTTCTGAGCCTAGATCAATGATCAGTTCCATCACAGAGTTGTCAACATGTAAATATGCTCTCACATTTCAATGCCCCACGCTTTGCAAGCACCCGTAAGACTCACTTTCTTTCCTCGGTATCAGGAATGTGATTATTTATTTGCTTTCTATTGGTTGGAGAATCACTTGCCCAAATCAACGGTTACATATCTATTTTGACTATTGATCTGTTTTAATCACATTCAGATTATTCCATGAAGAAAGGCCGGTGTCGCATACCATTCACTGTAACATTCTTGCCAAAGATAACAGCAAGGAAGAATCAAAGAGCGAGGCTGACATTTTTCCCGGTGAGACTATAACAATGGTGACGAATGGCGAGTTTCCTCGTTCTATAAATATAGAAGAACATGCAACGTGAATTATAGGCTTTTTTGTGTTTGTTCCCCGTAGTTCTTTTTTACGTGGTAACGGTGGGATGGAGAGGAAGTTTTGAAGCATTGTCTCTCTCTTTTGTGTTATGTTATATCCATTACAAAATTATCTGGATAATATCATAGTGTAATTTGATGCACAGGGTACACAATCATAATAACTTCCTAACTTGCTTCTGAGCTGAACTTGCTGAGTTTTTGTAGTATCGCATCTGTAAGCATGTTATACATGTACATAACTTGTGAGGTTTTTTTTTTAAATTTTTTTAAATAGAATTGAAATTTTCATTGTATTAGTAGCAGTAAGAGTAATCTGAAATGAAAAAAAAAAATTTTTAAAAAACATATGAAAAATAAATAAATAATTAAATGATGATTTGTACGAAATATATGGAAAATCAATAGTATGATAATTATAACATAAGAGTTCTGGAAAGCTGGAAAGTTATTGGTAGAACTAATTATATTACTAAATACTAATTATCTATTTTACTTATTTTTTCTGTATTTAATAATAGTAAATTTTGAAAGTAATTTATTTAGAATTAAAATATACTAAAATATTTTGTCATCCGATTCATATACTAACTCGCAAACTGGAAAACACAAGTATCGAACAAATAAACTACAAAGTATTTATAGTCCTTCGTTCGAGTTTCTGTGCATGCATGCACGGCGCCTTCTCAGAAAGGTTTGAGCTAGAAAACGTGCTAAGCTTATCGATCGATGAGCCATAAAAAATGTTGTATTTATTGTATATCAACAACCAAGAATGAATATATATATATATATACCTTAGAAGCCAATGCTTCATCAATGGAGTAAGCAAACAATTCAGGGTTTCTGAGCAGAAAACATGATAAACGATTGCCGAACTTCCTTGGTATAATTAACAAGTCCACACGAAGTGCACAAATCCTCGATCTCCTCTTCCGTCAAATAGTTATAGTTCCTCAAAGCCCTCTGTCACACAAAGTTGTAAGTTTCAAGAGGTCAGAGAGAATCAATTGCATAACTGAGGGAAGTCGTAATCCAGCAGAGAACCTTTCACCCCGCCCCGTTGATGTATATGTTTACCTCTTCTACAATAACTAGTTTATTATATAGTTCTAAATTCACACCGCGAGGAAGAATTATGAGGCATATTCTTTATAATTTTACAATTAAGGTAAATGATTTGCATTCGTTATACAGATCTAGACACGCCAATTTTTCTTGAAGAAAATGCAGCAACAAACAAAAAAAATGAAGCACCTGTCTAAAAGGCCTTAAGAAAGGAGGAGTTGACGAACTGACTCGAAGGAATGTACTTCCAACAAATACACCACCGCTCCGCAAAACTCGATTTATTTCAGCTACCTGACATAAATTCCATCAAAATATGGAAACAATTAACCAAAATTTAATAATATGGAAACAATTAACCAAAATTTAAATATTCAGACCAACTTTAAACATTTATCATCAAATATTTTCACCAGCAAAAGAAATATATTTTGATGTACATAAGAGAATAAAGAAAAAGGCACAAGTAATGTGTAGCATGGAAAATACCAATCTAAGAGGAAAATATACCATTGACTTGTTCTCTTTTCTTCTTCAAATGTCATGATTATATTGCTTATTGTATATATTTTTTTCATTTATATGCATGAATTTAATAGATCACAGTTTTAGGTTTTCTGGCTTGAACTAAAACGTAGTAGGGACTCAAACAAACGGACAAGAAAACTCACTGCATTGGAAGGAGATGGCCAGCAATGCAAGGCTGCACCAGCATGAACAGCGTCAATTGAACCAGACGGAAAGGGAAGCCTGGAAATGTCAGCTCTCACAAGAGCAAGATTGCTGCAAATTATAGAACAAAAAATAATTAATGCATTTTACTTTCTTCGGCTTAATGCATATGAAGAATCCATACAAGAAAGAAAACTCACGAGCTCGAGATAGAATTGTCATCTTTTATGAAATCATAACATTGGCGAAGCATATTTTCTGAAAAATCGAGAGCAATAACTTTTGAATAGGCTCCTGATTTGGCAAATTTCCTGGAAAACAAACCGCTTCCACAGCTAACGTCTACGAGGATGCCACCTTCTGCTGGTTTAAAATAATCTTGTGCCATCTTGAACTGCAGAGAATTTCACAAAGATGTTACAAAGATTCAAGAATTAAAAATTTAAGATGTCATTCTGTTAGAATTCACACAGTCAGCTAGGGAGACATGCCATTTTAATCCTGAGAAATAAATTACACCGTGTTTGCACTACAATTGAAGTTGAAAAACCGAACTCTGACAGGTCATTTAATTGACTTATATTAAGAAAACTCACAGATGAACAGGTAAAGCGACAGTAAAATACTAGAATACCTTAAAATTTAAACCCCTGAGCAGTTTTCACAGAAGACGTACCAGCTTAGCCATTACTTCATGCATAATAATTTGAAATATAACATAGTACAAAACATAGTATTCACATTTTCATGTTCGTGGCGATTGTACAAAACTAAACCATTTTCTTTGAGATACAAGTTGGTACTTTTAGCATCAAACTAGTCGTTAGAATGAGGAGCGGTCAAGTACTTACATTAAAATTAACTTTAGATTGAGGCGCGGTCAAGTGAAAAATCAATACATTGAAAAGTAAACTGCCATTTCAGATTTCCATTCTTCAGTCACAATTTCTAAATAGTTTAGCACATACACTACAGAGAACAGATGCATGCAAATATCCACTGCAATAAAATTATATCACTTAACAATATAGTCAAATGAATTTTATTTGTATGTTCATATGTCGATGAAATTAAACATGAAATATTCCAACTTATTTTCTTTAATTTTTGCCCTCATCTGGAAGCAAAATACATCATCAAGTTTGTCTAAAAATTTCTCGACTTTATCGAGCTTGAAGACTACATTGTGCCATTGCAAGTAAGGGGAAAGAAAACTTTACCTCTTCTTCAGGACCAGGAAAACCACTAGTGTTAAAGTTTTGTCGCCAGCCTCTCTCATATACGAAAGAAACAAAAGGACTCCTGGCAAAAGAAATCTTTGAAGTTAAACTCAAGTAATTACACCAGTTCCAAAATATAAAGCAACTGATATAACAAAGATATTCTTTCTTCACAAGAATAAATAAGACAAGGAGGCATTTTTCAATTCGTACAAGAACTGGGAGCCATTCTGGAGAAGATTCTCATGAACTAGACAAATATGCATTGCTTGTTCTGATACATTCGAGGGAAAGTTCACTAACACTCTTACAATGACCTTCCCTTCCCAGAAGTAAATAAATCATACAGCTGGAAAGCATAGAAACTTTATCAAGTATCAACAAACAGAAAAGCTAGTACACACAGAGAGACAAGCAGACCCTTTAAACATAAGATGTGCATTTGTCAAAAAGTCTAAACATCTATTAATTGAGACTTTGGGACAAAAAATAATCGATATGACCTATATGATATGCATAAGGGTGTACCATATCATAAATTCTTTGGAAGCACAAGAAAGAGAGGTAGAAAGATATGCTTCAAGAACAGTCGAGCATTAGTTGAAATAGGGTAATCTGGGTTATGAGCCTCTGTTTTGAATATCCAATTGGCCATATGGTTTCATCTCACAAAACAGTAAAAGGTAATCCTATATCAACTATTTGTCAAGAGAGTTGCAAGATTTTTACATCATTCAAGTTAACAGTACTCCAGTGATTTCGGACTACAATCGTTAAAAATTTTCTTCATAAAAAGGTTCAGAACACCACAATTTGTTTCTGTCAAATGGAATGCTGAGAACACAAAATTGGGACGAATTTAAAGGAGTTTCAAGCAATACAACTTATGCTAAAGGTTAAAAACAATGTGAAGCAGAGAATTTAAATTTACGGCATTTTAGAAGTGGCATGACCAGTTACAGTAAGATCGAGATAAATGCTGTACGTGCTTCAAATGTACTACCTGAAGAGTTCTGTTCCTGCTGGTTTTGACTCAGTGTATTCCTTTGTCCCAGCAGTTACAGTAAGATCAAGATAAATGCTTTTGCTAGAATATGATTTCTTGCATGTCTTACACTTGAAACCAGATCTATAGATTGCTGGCCTGCCAACATTTAATATTTGAATCTAAACTCTGCTTAAATACCCCTTAATAAACAGCACTATGTATTTTAAAAAAATCAAACTTACAGGTTAAAACCTGAAGGTCCTTTTCTTATTAGTGGTTCATAGCAAATGGGGCAAGCAAACAAGTCGAAACTTGAAGAGTCTTCTCTTTTTACGGTGGATTCCTGATAAAACAGAGGCCCCAAATTGGAAAACAATGTGAAGCACTCACTAAAGCATTTTGAGTTTAAATGTAAAACTGAACAAGAATTGCAAAAAGATAAGAAAACACTTTACTTTCCATCAGGTAGGAGCGTAGAGGTGAAATTTAATAAAATTTGGTGGATTTTAGCATACACAAGCATGACACTATCCTACAAGCCATTTAACTCAGATTTGCAAATAAAAGATTGGGGCAGTAAGTCACCAGAAAATTAGTTTGGAAAATTAGGTGAAAACATATTTTTTCATACATCTGAGCTGATTGACAAAATGAAGTGAGAATAATAGGGCAACAAGCTCTTGAATCCAACAAAATATCACGTCTCAAATCCTTGATTCATAGCCCTCAAATTTCCACACGACTGAATTCCCCAGCTTAAATTTAAGTCTCAAAAAAATTTACAGAATAGTGACATCTAAGCCTATGCTTTTGTCTTCATCAATCTAGAAAAGGCATCCAGTAATCTTTCATCAATTCTATCAAAGTGTTCATGGTACTTCGAGAATCTGAGCTACTAAAAATTGGTCGTCTTAAAATTTCTACCACCAGTCACATTTTGTGTCAAATAAATTAAATATAAAGACCTAAAATTGAACACAAACTCTTTCAGACTCCCAAACACGATATATTATCCAATTAAAGGAAATAAAGTGTAAAGAGAATTACTGGGTCTAAATCAACAGCAAAGGTAGCTCGAATTCTTGAAGAAGAAAATCGCGGCCGGGGACAAAACCGGAAATTATGACAAGGACGAGAGTGTTTTGGGAAAAAGGTAGAATCTTGGTGGAAGAGAAGTGACTTTTGAGCAGTGATCTCCATACTCTACTTTTATTGATGATGGTGATTATGGGTTCTTTCTCTTCTTCCGATTGATGATTTTTTGTGAGAACGATAAACATAAAAACACAAGCCTATATATATAGGGGTTTTCACCAGAGTGAGGAGAAGTGGAGGTAATTTCTGGTAGTTCTCTTTCATTTGTTTGGTGTAATTGTGTGGCCAAGATGCAGGGACTTTAAAATTCTGATATTATCATAGTTGAGCTGTGATTAGAAATTTTCATCTCTTTTATTGAAACAAAAACATTCAATGGTCCATAAAATCTTGATGACCAATAGATTAGAGGAGGAAGGAGGTGACCGCACATATTGTTTAATGGCTGATTATATTTTTCTTGACAATGTTAAAAGATAAATCTGGTCTGACTCATAAAAAATATTTATATTTATGTCGAAAATATTACTTTTCATTCTAAATATAGACCAAGTCGACCCGTCTCACAGATTTATAATATATCGATAGCGCGTATTCTTTGAATTTTCATTTTTATCCTTAACAATCAACAATGTATATGTTTTGACAATTAAGTTTGCATAAATGAAGGATATTTTGATCAATAATATATCGACATTGGTGTTGATTCTTCTCGAACTTGATATTGATTCCTTCGAACTTGATTTATCTCGGCTAAAAACTTCATTCTGCAAATATGTTTTATGACATCACTGGTTGATCTTGGCTAATGTTGTATACTTGTATTGTTTTAGACTCGCTTTTTATTTTCGAAGTTGTTAGATATATTTAATATAATTCATTTATTTTTCTGCCCTTCGTATTCATTTTCAGCTTGGCAATTTGGCAAACCTCATCAACTTAGATCTGTCTCATAATCAATTAACAGGCCTCATTCCACCATCTTTAGCAAATTTGACTTCTTTACAATTCTTGTAATCTTCTATTCTTACCCACATCAAAAACTTGTTTACTATCTCTACCATTTTATTGTCATTCTCATTCCTCATTAAGCCACAAAGAAAGCTCTGTTTGATCGATGCCGTCTCGTTTAAGAACATTTCACCGAGAAAAGAGTATTCAAACTATAGAGAAGTTGAATAATTTAATAAACCATTTTGAATCATCATCTGATAGTATACCCTTGTAATATTGTTGAATGAATCTTGATTGTTTATATTGATATTGCTGGCTGTTAAATAGTACTAAGTTAATTGGGACGATCTCGAACGAACTTGTTTAACTGGCTCACAAGGGTGACTTAGAAACGTAAGTTCTGAGCTCAATATTAGTGTACTTTCCCTTATTACTACTAGCCTATTGTGTGTTAATCCACCTCGACTCCTAATTATATTTTTATTTTCATCCAGAATGTCTTGGTTAATAATCTGTTCCACGGCATACAGATAAAAGTAGCAGTGCGACCAAATCTTACATTACATGCTGTTTGTTTCCATTTTCATCTGTCTTTCACTTTTCTCTTGGTAGAGAAAAATAATTAAAATTGAAGTGCAAGAGGGGTTTGTATTAATTTTTTCTTTTTCCAGGAATTTGGATGTATTCTTTTAACAAGATATATGATGGCTGATAGTTGAAATCTCTTTCCATCTTCTCCTTTTTATCCTCGCTTTCTTTCTCCAGTGAAGAAACTAGAATGATTATAAATCTTTATGGATCGAAATTCGTTGAACTCCTCCATATACGACACAAAATGATACAACAAAACAGACATTACAGAATACTCTCCATTAACACGCACTATTTAAAAGGCAGATATATATGGCCAAGTAGTATGTTGTGAATTGAAAGAAAGCCGACTTGGCTTTGCATCTGGGATCCTACATATCAAAGAAAGGGTTATACTTGAACCCCTTATCGACGCTGCTTCTATTGAGAGATGCACGGGTGTTCTTTGAGGAAGCAAAGCTTGCTTGTGGAGCAAAGAGATTTGGATGCGAATTTTCATCGTCATCAAACGTCATCCATCTTTTCGAGTTGCACTCCCTCGAATTTGCAGCTGCAATGTGTGGATTTCTCACATCTCCGACATGGTCCTTGAATTCTTTTCTTACTACATCCAACACAACATCCCCGTATTTATCGCACCATGTTCTGATATTGTGCAGAGGAGTAAGAGTAAATATTTAGAACTCAAATAATATATTGCAAAGAAGGGTTGAAATTTGTTGGCATTACTTGGGAAAGAACTTTGTCAGGTCCTCATTATCGACCGGAAGCCTAGTTGAGATAGTTTCAATTTGATCATCCCTAAAAAATCATATTAAATGTCTCGTTAGTGATGTGCTATCGATGGTTCATATATAATCAAATCCGAAAAGCATGCTTACGACAGATGAACGTTTGGATTATTTGCACGGAGTTCTTCTTGGATCCGTGTTAGTTCCTTTTTCACGTTCTCTTCTAAAACCTACAAAATTATTTAACATTCGAAATATATTATGCCTCCCTCCACATGCAAAAATTAATGTCTTGGAGATATGGAAAGTGAAAATGGTGATGAAAAATACTAAACCTTGTCAATGAAAAAATTTGTGGGTGCTCCATTTGGATGCAATTTCCGCTTCATTTTCTTGGTGTCTGGTCCTTCCCCAATCGGATTGGCTACAAGCTGCTCCGTGTAGCTAACACCATCTGATTTTTCACTTACAGACAGTGGAGCTGTTTCATCCTTAGAATCGTTTTTCTTCCATTTCCTGAATCCATCGAACCCCCATGATTTTTTCTTTGAATTTACCTTATCTTTCCCTTCAAGAACCGAACCATTTCCACTACCATCACCACCATATACTTCCTTTGGTTCTCTCTGAAAAAGAACGCTAAAGGGTTTCTTTTTCCCTTTGTTGCCACCACTTCTTGCCGGTGAGCTCTCCACCATTAAAATATATTTTGTTTCACTTTCTTTTTCATCTAAATGCCCATTCCAAAACGGGTTTTCAGAAGAAATGGCAAGTTCGTTTCTAGGAATATTGAAGTTGCTAACTCTTTGTTCTGCTGGCCTGATATTTTTACATCCTATGCCACTTGTATCATCCTTAAACTTTACATTTTTATTCGGTGATACAAAATCGAAAGCAGATGCAACCACTTTCCTTTGCTTTATAGGTGACTCTACTTTCTGATTATTCCTCGATGTCAATCTCTCACACCGCTTCTCGTCTTTCAAGTCTATTACAGACCACTCATCATTTGAAGCTTCCTTTTGAGCCCCTCCAACTATTACATCTTTCGCCTCAATTTCAGCTCCCTGGATTGCTAACCTCTGCAACAAAGGCCTCTTTGACGCATGATACTCTTCCTCTGATATACATTTGGCATAGAGTAACTCCTGGGGAAAATATAAGCATTCAGCATTATACAGTGTGACTGTGTGAGGTTGTGGTTAACTAAGTGTCAGAACTAAAACTTTAAAATTTACAATTTCTTCAATTATAGCATAAGCCAAATATGAAGTAAACCCATCAAAATGCAGCAGACTGCATTCATATTTCGTTTTCCAACTTGTCCTTTGGAAATATATTTAACAAGAAAGAGGAGAATAATCAAAAGTTTAAGCAGGGGTTTCGTCCAGTGGCTCCAAAATAGACACAAAGTTGAGTAACTGGATTCACGGTATCAAATAAATCAAGCAACTGTTTTAATGTATAGTTCGCAGTGGAACTATAAGAAAGTGAATACAGTTAATCCGTATAGAAGAAAATTTTACGAGATAAACTCCTTCAATGAAAGCAAACAAGATTAACCAGTCAATCCTTTTCAAGATCAAGACACGATTCGAAATAAAACTACCTGCAAGAAGATCAACTTATCCTTCAAAATAATGGACGGCTCGTAGTCGATGGGCGAAGCCATAAGATTCTCAAGAAGGTGAGTTCTGAAAGCAGATACCTCAGTTTCAGCTATAATCCCCTCTTTACAAAGACCCATCAATTTAAGAATCTGGTGAAACGAATCTTGCTGCCATTTCAGATTATCCGACTGCTGCTTTGAGAGCTGCTGTTCCGCAGCCAAGATCGCCGGAAGTCTCCTCTTCTTGAATGAAAATGGGAGGATTGTGTTGCAGATCGAGCTGATAGAGTCTTGCAGTGATCTGTAGTACGTTGGAGTATATGTGTGCACCATTTCCGGGTTACCTTTTTTTGTACAGACAAAGCGCAACTTGTTTTCTGGATTTTTATTTTACAAGCTTCTTACATTTGAAGACAGTAGGATTGTGTTCTTGTATTTGCAAACGGTCATTTGCACTAGCCGTTGGGTTTTCAAAACGTCGGTTTTGCCATGAAACAACGACACGTGTAAGGCTATTTTTTTGCAGTTCCAAGTTTTCTACTTGATTCGTGAATGGGCCACAAAATTAAAAGCCTGTTATTATTTGGGCCAATTTAGAATTTGTATTCAGAATTTTTTTTCCTTGTTTTAATCAAATATCTCCAAAAGACATGGATGTGCCATGTTCATGTTAAAAAATGGTGATATTTTTTACTGATTAGCTTGAAGGTGTGCATATATTTTTCAAAGAACTATTTTATGGGCTTTTGGAGATAATAATATTTTAAAAGAGACCAAAAATTATATATAGTGGTGCAAATCTTGAAATTTTTTGTTGCAAGAATCTGAAAAAAAATTCATTTCTCTCAAAGCCATTCATTCATGTTTCACAAATTGCACAAAACAAACTGTCTTAGTACATGTATTATGTGTATCATGCATGTTTGCGGACCAAAATCATAGCATTTCCAAAATAAGTGTATCCTCTTCTGCAACCACACTTTTTCGTTTTTCCATCCGCGAGTATGTTCCCTGTTCCTTCTTGGCATTGTAAAGACCTGAATCCAATGATTCTTGCTTAAATTTAAGCTTATCGTAATATATTACACAATTACAGTCCCTAAAAAAGAATGAGGATTCAGCAAAATTTATTAAATTCTAGGAATATGTATGTATAATTATTATCACCTTTTAATGTCAGATTTCAGATGGGCTGAATTCAGCCTTTCATCCAACCTTTTCTTGGCTTCTCTGGCCACCGTATCAAGGCTCTGATCACATTCTTCCTGGCTGCCGATGGAACTTCTCTGTTCATTCACAAAACAAGAACCCCATAAATTATAATTAACGGTAATATATAGAAAAATAAAAATGGATTTACCATTAAATAACTTGAACTGATATGAAATCCATGGTTTCTTTCGTAGAGACATAAAGAAGAGTTGCCGCCATGATTGGAATTTCGGGTCTGAGAGAACCTTCTCCTTCTTGCAGCTTCAACTCCAGGAAGCATTCCAGCCATTTTTTATGAAGATAAGAATCACAGAAGCAAGAAAAAATAAGTAAATTTAACTGGGTTTGTTCATCACAAGGCTTTCCTAGATGTTTCTTGGTATTTGTTTCGGAAGTTTCCTTGATGTTTCAAGTGTTCGAAGTTTCTTTAAAAGTGGAAGTCACCGAATAACTGAATAATAAATTATGCGAAATAAATGGACTCGTGAACTTAAAAACAACGTTGCCCCATAATCATTTAATGGGCCAAACATTGGTTTGGGCTTAATAATTAAAATCATAAGTTTGGCCATTATTGGGCCGAGAGGGATTTCACGAGCGAGTCGAGTTTGCGAGGTTGTCGATCCAGTTTCATTTGTCGTGGGGAAAGTAAAATATCGGTCAATCAAGTTTCATAAATATGTGACATTCCAAGGATATTTTAAGTATAATATAATTATCTTTAATTTATCGCATCCACAAAAAATCATACTAAACATTATATTATACATTTTCTTATCTGTCAATTCTTTTATAACTCATTTACTATTAATTCAATGATTCGTACCAAACGTGGGCTTACTGCATGTAATATGTCTTTTCTAACAAATGAACAATCTTTAGTTAGTTTTATTAATTTTCTGATTCCGTGTATAATAATTCTTTTGTTGGATTTTTAATGAGAGCTAAGATTTAGGGAGGACACATCTATTCTTTGGAGTAGTTATAACTAGTGAAGATAGTAGAAAAATTCCAACCAAACTTGAGATAAAAAAGTCAATCTTATTGACTAATCAAGCATTTTAATGAATCACACACTTTAAAATTATAAATAATTCATAATATATCGATTTTAAGAATATTCTGACATTTTTATATTTGACACGTTGTTATAACTTATAAGATATGATTTTTATATTCCACGACCAATAACAACTTCATTTTACTCATATCTCAATTTTATTAATTTATTTCAAATCGAGATCTTGATATCATATGAATAAGTACGTGAACGAAATCGAAAGGTGTTATAGAGCAAATGATGAGTTGTTGGTGTCGTCACACTTGTATCAGCTCTTGTGTATGAAATCCAAGTTTGAAGTTGGTATTTGCTGTGCTTTTTCCTTTTCCAAAAGTCAACATCATTTGATTAATTAAACTGAGTATATTTTTATCTTGTATATGCATCAGTACAAGTCAGATCCCATGGTTGGTGGGCCATTTTCAATGTGTATCTACTTTTATTTTTCTAGGTCTTTGTCAACTAATCGACTTTTACTCATAAATGATCATTTAGTTTTGTTTAAGACAAGATTTTTCACATCTATAATATTAGGAAAAAAATTGTGTTTGTTATATACGTGGTTGTTGGCCTGATCACAAATCTAAACTCGGGTAGGATTCTGAATCGAAACAGTTTTCTGTTCTTGATGGTTTTATTTAAGTTGATATTGAAACGAGTTTAACTTGTATTTTTTTAT
Source organism: Primulina huaijiensis (assembly GCF_012295235.1). NCBI lineage: Eukaryota > Viridiplantae > Streptophyta > Magnoliopsida > Lamiales > Gesneriaceae > Primulina > Primulina huaijiensis. Next base: position 18,917,107 of record NC_133321.1, read on the forward strand.
CGAGTAGGTCTTTTATGAGATGATTTCACGAATTTTTATACGTACGATAGTTTGATTCGATCAATAATTATCATGCAAAATAATATTTTTGACATAAAAGTAGTACTTTTTATGAGTTGAGTTGGGTCGGAGACCTGTCTCACAAAATTTACTCGCGAGACGATCTCACAAGAGTTTTTGTGTTTTTTTATATGAATTTTAATGGTAAGAAGAAATTTATTATAATTCATCAAATAAGCAAACTAATTAAATATAATTATTTAAAAAGAATATTATAAAATATAAAGATTAAAAAATATATAATTTGTAAGATAATCAAAATAATAAAATTTTATTTATTTAATAATTAGTTTTTTTATTTATAAAAATAAAAGTAGCCAGGTGTCAAATTCAGCTTATACAGATCGAGTCATTTAAATTATATGTGTAATTAAATTTCACAAGTATATTTTTTAAGCTTAAAATTTGAAATTAACTTATGCCGATCAAGATTTCTTAAGATTAGATTTTTGTTCTCCGTTTGATTTCTCGTTTCTAGAAACTGAAATAGAATCACAACTAAAAATTCTTGGTTCTGGCGAAATATAATTCCGGTTTCGAGTAACGATTAGAAGAAAGCCATTATCTGATCTAATTCCTGACCTATCGAATACTAATTCCATGATCATGAAAGTCATATCATATATGATTTCACAAATAATTATAATATTTTAAAAGAATAGTAATGTTATCTGTACTAATATTAACGTCGAATCTTGAATGAGATTGTAGATGAGTTGTCATATTTGTATAAGTACACGAAAACTTTTGTAAGACGACCGCACGAGTCAATTTAATGAAATATGACTTTTATTTGGGTCACTCATGAAAAAATATTACTTTTTACGTCAAAAGTATTACTTAAGAGTAGGTCTCTTGTGAGACGGTCTTACGAATCTTTANAAAGTATTACTTAAGAGTAGGTCTCTTGTGAGACGGTCTTACGAATATTTATTGTGAGACGGGTCAACCCTACCGATATTCACAATAAAAAGTAATACTTTTAGCATAAAAAGTAATATTTTTTCATGGATGACACAAATAAGATATCCGTATCACAAAATACGACCCGTGAGACCGTCTCACACAAATTTTTGTCATTACTTAATATTATAAATATGAGTATAATTGACTCGTTTCAAGGATAAAAAACCACTATATCTATTATTAAAAGTAACATTGAACAGGAGTACCCCGAGAAATAGCTAAAACTAAACGTGTATCTTCACCAGCACACACTTGGTGAATATTTCAAGATCAGCATGATGCCATCTGCGGAATCACATCCTTTCACAGCTATCCTCTTTACTTCAAATCAAACAAATTAAGGTTGAATTTCAGACACACGCACACACACACACACACACAACTTGTAAATCTAAAAATTTGATGGATATTCGAAAGATCCCTTCAATTTCAGTACGTACTTTGAAACAGCCAACATCGAAAAAGTCTTAATCAAATATTAATAATTATATGCCCATCGAACTGGCTGCACAATTCTCGTCCTTTATTTTCTAATACAGAAAAATATATTATAGCAATGAAATAGTATAATTCACTGAAAAAGTCTAAAGGGTTTCATCCCTTATTAGCAAATAATTCCATTCCCGTTATTCTTTCCTTGTAGCATCCTTACTCCGCAAGAAACTTCAACCCTTGCAATTTCTCCTCTATTTAACAACCATGTGTCCCATTTACCTTTCTTTCTCATTTGCTTTTCTTCGTCTCCTTTCCACTTCAGGATAAAATATTTAAGTTTATTTTTTTCTGGGGTTACGATCAAATTAATTTCATGTACGTGTTTCCGAAAATGGAACAAGGGTCTGCTGCAGGTCCATCTCAGCTACCGGCTAAGATTAATAGCGATAAATACGGCGATTTTTGCCTGGAGGAGTTGCCTCCAGGGTTTCGATTCCATCCGACGGATGAGGAGATTATTGTTCATTATCTTGTGAAGAAGGTTATGGATAGAAGGTTCGCTGCGGGAGCTATTGGAGAAGCTGATCTCAACAAGTCTGAACCTTGGGATTTGCCGAGTAAGTCATGCTTCTTCTTCTTTTTTTTTTTTTTTTTTTTTTTTTTTTTTTTTTTTTTTTTTTCTGTGATTCATGTTGATCTTGATTTTTCTTGTAAATAAATGCGTCTCCTTTTTAGGTGAATTTTGATAATTTGGAGTGTAATTTAAGATGATTAAATTTAAGTTCTTGTTTCTTTTTTTCAGAAAAATTATTGATAAGTTTAATGTTTTCAAAAGAGGGAAGTGAAACATCCCTTCATGCCAACAGGTAGATCTATCCATGGAGGATGAAGGAGGATAATTTAGTTCGAACACCCTAATTAGTTTTCCTTTGCATCAATATTTTATGATCTATATATTTCAACAGCAACATTTTTTTAGTTTAAACGGTAAGAGTACGATGATTCGCAGATAGATCACGAATAATTTTGTAGTCTTTGCAACTTTAATTTACGTAAGGGCGTGCCTTTAATTTTAGACCAAAAATAACGATATACACCAAATTCTGATCATGGAAACTAAAAAAAAAAACAAAAAGTTCAATTTGGTCCACGGTTGGAAAATCCCAATCCTTAAATTAAACTAAAATGGAACCATATTTTTTTTTCTGCAGTTTCGGCCCAAGTCAATTTTCATATAAAAATCAAACCAACCATTTTGGATTGAACAGGGAAAAAATTATATTTGTGCTATTTTTACATTTTTTGTCAAAAATTACAACTCGTATTATATCCTAGTGTTTTATCTCATGAATTAAATTGTATATAATTCTCATATGAATCAAGATTTTATCCAAGTGTTGCTATCAAAAATTGAACTATTGGTTTTGCATATTGATTGTTTAATGGTTTGATTATTCAGAAAAAGCAAAGACGGGAGAAAAGGAATGGTTCTTCTTTTGCCAAAAAGACAAAAAATACCCAACAGGAACGAGAACAAATAGGGCAACAGAGTGTGGATATTGGAAGGCAACTGGCAAAGATAGGGAGATCAAATGCAAGGGTAGAAATAGCCTTGTTGGGATGAAAAAGACCCTTGTTTTTTACACAGGGAGAGCTCCTAAAGGAGAGAAAAGCAATTGGGTCATGCATGAATATAGGTTGGAGGGCGATTTTTCGAATTACAACTTCTCCAAGGCAGCCAAGGTACTAGAGTCATACTAGCTAGGTTCACATGATAGTAGCATTCTATCACGTACACACACTAGTTAAAAACACTTTCTTTGTATCTCAAGTTCCTTGAAAATAATAATGTTAATGTCATGACAGGAAGAATGGGTTGTTTGCAAAGTTTTTCACAAGAACATAGGAGCAAAAGTAGCAAGCATGGAGTCTCATTTGTTGGATAGTCCTAGTCCTACACATCTTCCCTCATTGGCAGACTATTCATGTTCGAACAATAATCAAAAGCCCGATTCAAGATTCGCCATAGATCCTCATGACCATGAATACAAGGTAGATATTTCCAACTCATCATCAAGAATAATCTTGAACCACCCTACAGTACCAACATTACAACATGCCCAAAGAAACTTCCTCCCCCCTCACAATCTCGCCACAACTTATCATGAATCTAACTCTCGCCTTCCAAATCCAAGCCCCCTTTTCTACCCTCAAATTCCTCTTCCGAATCCACCAGCATTCCCCTATCAGGCCTCGTCATCTCTTGGCACGGGTTCAATTTCGAGCTATGCGACTAACTTTCCCTTCAAGGGTACTGGTGTTGATCAAGAAAATCTGAAGCAGCTTCTTGCCTCGAAAATGTGCAAAACGGAGCGTTTTTCAGGTAACGATTCTATGGTCAGCCGTTCTCAAGAAACTGGACTGAGCGCTGAAGTTGTCAATGAAATAACTTCCGTAGTTTCCAAAGGAGACATCGAAAGCAAGATTGTACCAATATTTGACGATGATCAAGAACTTGAGGGCCTATCCTTTAGTCCTAATAATATTTCGGATTTCGATTCTCTGTGGAGCTACTGAATACCAGATACACAGTATGAAAATTGATCCTGATCACGAGTACATGATTGTATATGGTAAAATTTATCGTTATAGGTTTATTAATTTATGTGCATTGTTTCATTATTAGACGCTAGGAATCTGATTTACTGACATTGATGTGGCTTGTGTACATGCATGTTGAGTTCTTCGGTTTTATATCAGTATCGAGTTTATATTAATACTCTATTTAGTATTTAGTGTTGTTCACGTTCCACTTTACTAATAAATATAATAAAAAAAAATAGATTCAATTTTAGTCATTTTTCGACGCGGTACGACGTTTGTGTGGCCAGTAGTGTCGTATTAACATTTTCGATTTAAAATGAAAAAAAGTTCGTTTACAACTAGTCATATTTATCAAAGATTCGACGATCAATGGATAATATAGAGTAGATATAACATTACATTATCGAATAATTAATTAATGAATCAATTACTACTCCTTTTCAATGTTTTACCAAGTCACAAATGTTGAAAAAATATTTCCACCTTTTCGGTGTACACAATTTTTGGTCGCCTATTTTACAGCTGTATTCAACTTATAACATATTACCTGTTAATTAGCTAATTACAGCACTTGTGCCTTAGATCATTTTACATTTATTTTAGAAAAAAAAAGCCAATAATTCAAGTGGGAGTAGGTACGGTCTCATTTATAAAAATCCGTGAGACGTATCAACCTTATCCATATTTACAATAAAATTAATATTTTTAATATAAAAAATAATAATTTTTTTTTTATTTTTTTATTTTTTTATTTTTTAGATAATCTAAATATATAGAAGATTTGTCTCACAGTCAAATGTTTTGTGTTCAAGTGGAGTGTGTCCTTGTGATTCTCCTACAATTTTGCACGAGGATATACAGCCAGGTGGGCCAATCCTGTGTACTCAATCAATTATTATTTGTGGGTGTTTCGACAAAAAGAATGATTAATTTCTTGTGGGATTCTCCAATAATTAATTCTTGTTCATTCAAAGCTAAGCTTTCTCCTTAATTTCTTGCTTGCACGTATGGTAACGATTGTAGAAGATTCAAAGCTTAATTTATTCAAGGAATTGAATGGAGAATTAAAAAAGAACGCATCATCTTGATATTTTAGATCCATCAAAGTTCTATTTTTTTAAACATAATATTACGACGACTGAGTTCATTACACGTTAGTGCTAAAAAAATATCTGCCTACGTACGAATGCGAATGACTTATAGTTCATATGTCACCAAAATTTCAAATGCATGACAAAGTCTTAAGTTCGAAATCTAATTATAACAAACTCTTCCATCGACAAAAATAAAATAAAATAAAATTTCCCATATATAATCATGAATATACTAGTTTGCTTTAAAGGGGAATATGATGGTGCACTGTTGATGTGAAATTCCTCTAAAAGATTAATGGGCTTGAAAATTTGTTCGAGCCCAGTATATATCTCCATATTAAGTCCAGAATCTTGTACTGCTTAAAGAAGTTCACAAGCTAATTATATGTAATAGGAATTTAGAATTACCTTTAAACTCCATGTAGAAAAATTCCCCTCCTATAAATAAAATAATTTCAAATATTATATAAAACTTTTTTTAAAAAAAAAATTTGTACCATAAAATATATTAAAAGTATATTTATGTCTCTCATATCTATTTCTACGATATTAGTCAACTCAGTTCATACTTGCAGTGAAAAGTAATAATTTTGATATAAAATCATTATTTTTTTATGGATCAGGTCGGGTCGAAGACCTATCTCGTAAAACTGATACGTGAGATCATCTCATTATCATTTTTTTGATATATTAAATTCACGCGGCTCGAGATTCTCTGGTAATTATCAAACTTAGATTAATAAGAAAGAAAAATGAATAAATATGGGGCTTTGGAATTGAAGAATTGAATGGTTTTTTGTTTTGATGTGGCTTTGTGGGAAATTTATCAATGTTTTTCCCTTGGCCACGACATCATCCATTAGGGTTGTTTCAAAAATGATATATTTTGTGTTATTTAATTACTATTGTTAGGCCGATAATTTTTTAATATACATATATCAACCAATATTCACCAAAATAGACAGCACAAAATACACTCCACGATAGCATATATTATATTTTAATATATGCATATATCAACCAATATTCAAGATGATGTGGTGATGAATCACTTGATGAAGATGAGATGAAGCACAATTTTTTTATTCATATCATGCGTGTCTCGTTTTTTAATTTGGTTATCTCGATTACATCAATTGACCCGTGATGAAATTATATGTGACTTGCGTTAGACATTTATCTTCATTCACATGATGAACATATATGTGATAAGTATGATATGAATGAAATTTTACAATTATATCATTTGACAATTATGATTAATTTAGAATTTTCAATGACATTTAAGATATTCTAAAATATTGAACATTATAATCATTCAAGTTAAAAAATATATCAAAAAATATATTATTCATCTCTATATATTATTCATCTCATATCTGTAGCACCAAACGATATCTTAATGTTTTCATCAATGCGCTCAACATATTTTGGTTATGCCTAGTTAAGCTGTGTTTAAATATTTAAATGAAATGATATCAAGTAGTGTAGTGCCTAAATATTTAATGAATCATTTACATTGGATCGTAAATATTTCTATATATCACGTGCTAATTGGATTAATATTTCGAGTCTTTACTAAACGACACGTATTATTATTAGTATTATTATTTTGAGTTGATGAGGGAGTATTTGGTTATAATTGAGTCTCGAATTCGAGGCCACGTCCCAAAATTAAGACCTTGTGGTCATATGAGCTGCTACAAGACACATATACACACGTTTTACTTTTAGCTTGTTTAGTAATTGTATTTTAAACCTTGGGGAATTATTTTTTACTTGTCGATTCCTGCCCTATATATACGCATTTTTCACTCAATTCTAATGATCACATATAATTTTTATTCCTTTGACTGTATACTTTGGTAAAATTAAGATTACCCGAAATCCCGACGTACTTGGTGTGGAATTCACTATGTATATATTTCGTGACTAAGAATCTAAGATGCTCTCACTCGGAGTGAGTGATTTTGCCTTGAAATCTACAGTCGACCGAAAAGAGACGAGGCATTAGTACTATAAAAATATTATTAAGAACCTTATAATTAAGGAGGAATCCACACTTATCACTATGCTTGATTTTAATCAGTTTGATGAATATTAACAAACTCTTTATGCTTGTTGTCCAACACCTCTTATAATATTTAGGAAAAATATTCAAAAACTATCCTCTAAATTTGTATATTTTGTCTTTGCTCATTTAAGTATTTAAATTTGGGTTTTGATCCTATAAGTTCGATTACATTTTGGCTTTTGATTCTTTTTTTACAGAGTATTAACATGATGTCGAGAAATGCTGATGTGACACTGAGAAATGCTTACCTCGATAATTTTTTTCCTCATTGATATATCTTATTTTTTGGTGAAAAATTTCTGTATATATATTTGTTTTCAAGTCTAAAAATCAATATATATAACACGTAGTGAAAATTAAAAATTGACCTTGGTAGAATGTGCTTCCAATATTCTGGTGGCTATGGAATTATTCAAACTTTGGGACCTCTGAATTATCATCAATCCTTAACTTTTAAGGTTGCAATTTAACGTTTTCCACTAATATTACAAATTTGTACTAATTCGAACGTCAAGTATCCATGAAGTTTATTTATTTGTCTATTAAGTTTCAATTCCAGTATCCTCTGAATAATCATATTAACGGATCGATCCTTGGAAATTAATGACGATAATATTTTTTTTCCCGAAATATTTTTTGATAATTTAAAATTCGAAGGGTGGCTAGAGTAGAGATCGATCTTATATATTATTAATTTGTTTCGGATGGCCTCCCAATTAATTAATATCTCGTAATTAATGCTATAAATTAAAGGTAGTTAATTTATTATATATAATAATATAATCAACGTGGCCTCCATAAATTAATATCTCCCAATATTAAATATTTTACGATCAATGAAGTCTATTATTTCATACATATTCTTTAGAACGAAACAAATTCGAAAGAGATTCCGACCATGTTACATAATTATTACAAGTAACATTTTTTTGACCGAACTTTTTTCCACTTCGATCATCAGCCAGGCGAAACCAGATCCACTAGACTAATTTTGGTACCACCCAAGAAAACCCTAGTCCAATGACCAATTACATTTCAAAGAAGCCAAAATCAAAAGAAAATCAAGCATTATTATTACGTGAAACTCCAGTACCCTCTTCAACCCCTTCATGATCATTTTCTTCACACAACACCAATCGTGATTGTGTCGTCCTCATCTCGCCGGATGCCTTAGCCACCGTGGGGGACATGGAACCTGGTGATGTGGGACCCGTTGGCACGACCAGTCCGAGACAACTCTCGTTCCATGATCGTCGAATAGGATACGACACACTGTTACATCGACAAGAATAAGTGCAATGTATTCGTGACTTGTGCAACATGCAACCACAATTCTTGTGATAAGGCCTCCGTTGGATGCTCATATCTCCTGTCGACAAACACCCTTCGTATACACCCCAATAGAGACCGTCCCCGCCTACCCCTGTCGCCATGTATCTTTCCTCTTCACGAATCTAATCGAACCCTTTGTGTCTTTTTTTTTTTTTTTGGGATTGGTAGGATATGGGGATTTCTCTTCTCCCTATATATGGTATTTTAACCTTTAGGGGAGTGAGTGCTCATCGTGCATGTGTTAATATTTATAAGGACAAGGAACAAATGTTTGTTGGCATTTTCTGCAAGCCCGAACGTAACGGGGGATTCTACTAGACCCTAAGTACAAATAGTGCCAAGTGCCTTTGATTAGTTAATTAATATTTATTTATTGAGTGGGTCTCATTTGAGACCGTCTCACGGATCTTAATCTGTGAGACGGATCAACCCTACCCATATTCACAATAAAAAGTAATACTCCTAGCATAAAAAGTAATACTCTTTCATGGATGACCCAAATAAGAGATCCGTCTCAGAAATACGACCCGTGAGACCGTCTCACACAAGTTTTTGTCTTATTTATTTGGGTAGGCTATGAGGGTATCACGTCTAGGTTATTAAATCTGCGGCTTGGTTCGGTGATTGACAAAATCCCAAACCGAACAAAATTTATAAGTTGTATTGAATGACAAACCAAACCAAACCACATTTATTAATTATTAATAACCAAAGAAGTCCGTATCATTTGAATGATCGGTTTTAGGTTTGAGCTTTTATTTCTTAAAATTAAATATTTTGATTATTTTTAATTGCCTAGTTTAGCTATTTTGATAAAACAGACTTCAATATAGACACCAAAATCAAATCATTTAACTGCAGTACAAATGTACAATATATTACATTACAAAGTTAACATCAAAATTCAAATATTCAAAAAAATTATCTTGTATATGTGGGTAAATTAATAATGCATGGATGATAAAATTATTGCTCGAATTCCTATTAAACTTTGGTTCGAGGGGCCAAATGGTTATAAAGTTAGAAAACACTCTTGCAAAATATTTAAACTTACTTTAGACATCATTATTTTCAGTAAATCCTTATATTTTAGCTATATTTTTTTATTTTTTATTTTTAAGATTAACTGTAAAAATATTTATTTGATTCCTAGTGGCATAATATAACATTCATCATATGTTTTAAGAACTTTATTACAAGTTTTCTGAAATTTCTTGAATGACTTTTATGCCTCAAATATTTGAGTTTAGAACTTACTGGGTCAAGATAGCAATCCTAATTATTTGATTCACTAGAAAGATCATGGGTTTATATATAAATTTTATAATATTTTTTTGGGAAAAAAATCATATTTCAGATATAATTTGTTGTTTATACATATGTTTATATATATAAAAATCATAATTTTGATCGCCCTGCTTTCTATCATTCCATGTGCCTCAATCAAGTATGTTAGGATATGTTTGGTGTGGGTGATAAGTCAAGGATATATTATTAATCTCATGTTTGTCTCATTTTTTATGGACCTAATTAATCAAGAAAATCATGATATAAAAAAACCTATTTGGTTGAAAAGATATCACATTGTTTTGGAGGGATTGACAATCCAATTCTTAAAATATAACATAAATTACCATTTTGCCTACAAAAAATCAACATGAGAGATCTACAATTTTGGATTCTATTCTCTGATGGTTTATTTTTTTTTATTTGCACACACATCACATAAATAATTTCATGATTAAACTAAATAAAAATTAAAAAAAATAGAGAAAAAAATAATTAGAAATCAATATTAAAAATGAGATAAAATGCAAAATCATATTAATTTTTATTAAAAAATAAATTATCAGATAAATACATAATTTATAATTTAAAATTTTATAAAATATTTATTTATTAACAAAACACATGATTTTGAAAACATTGCTACAAATATCATTTTATATACCAAATTGTCATCAATGCTAGTTTAGGGTATTTTTGTCTCAACAACAAAAAAATGTAAAATTTATAATACTTATTAAAATCTTACCAAACAAAACATGCTTTCTCACAACACATTATATATCCTTACCTTGAGTTTTGTCATCAATCCAATTAGTTATCCTATCCTACACACCAAACATAGCCTTATGGTTCGGAGTCATAATTGCCACCATTGCAACCTTAAGCTTTAACAATAAAACAACGAGAATTTTAAGGATTTTTTGCATGCTACATCTGTTGTTTCAGTACATAAATAGTTGCCGTTTAAATCATCATAGGATGGATACATTTCATGTTATTTCCCATCCATGCAAAAGACGGATCCACCTTGTGATTATGATGTCTGTGTTATACTAGTTAAATACATCTTACGGAATTAAGAAAAGGGAGAGGAGTTCTCATCCCCTCGTTATAAATCAGCAGAGGATACAAATAGCTCAACCCATGGCTCCTAGTCCCCGTGCCTTTGGCCGCCTGACAGCGACTAAAGGGTTCACCGTGCCTTGAGAATCCTTGCCCAAACCCATGCCTTGCACAAAACCCATCTTCGCCATCATCTTTGATCCAAACCCCTTCGTGTGCTTCTCAAAAGAACCGAGTTTTTGAGTGTCTTTCTTTGCTAATTTATCATTTGCATTAGAAGACTTGGCAGTTGATCTTGTTGGCTTAGGTGGAGCATGAATGTTCACTAAGTTAGTGCTTGTTTCAGGACCCTCGGCTCCCAATCCGAGTGATTTAGGACGTTGAACGACTTCAATGGGATGCGACACACCTTGGCCATCCTTTCCTAATCCCCCGCCTTCCACAAATCCCCATTTAGCCAACATTTTCGAGCCAAAACCGGTGGTGTGCATCTCAAATGCCCCAATTTCCACAGAGTTAGATAAGACATCTTTGGTCTCTGGGGATATGTCTTCTGTGTCAATCGTTTCAGAATTCATCACGCCACTAGAAACGAAGGATACAGGCTGAGAAGCGTAAGAGCCAACTTTTCCAGCGATTTTATTGTTTCTTGCTTGCTTATTTGATCTTGCCCGAGAATATCGCGGGCCATTTGAAGTGGAAGCACCAGTGTCTCTATGAAATTGAGGAGTCATTGTACCGACAACAGGGAAATCAGCATCATCTTTGTCAGCTCCTATAAGCTGAAAATCAGTTGTCAAGATTGGAGTATGGAAAGTGCAACTTGGGGGGAACAAACTTGGTGACGCTGAAAGAAAGGGAAACACCATCGAGTTAAAGAATGTGAGAGGATTCCCAGACTGTACCTTCTCAAGTCGAAATTTGTCACTAGTGCATGGCATACACGTGTGATGAGTCCGCGACACTGTGACAAATCTGAGCGACAAAATAACAGTTCATTTAAAAATTCAGAACACTGCCGTCAATAATTTGTAGAATAGCTACACTATAAGATCAATCAACTTAGGGGTAATTGTAGTATTATGCATATCACAACCATGGATCGTTTTCATAACAAATATAACTTCTACTTGGTTAATGCAGAGGAGTGTCAGATTACAAGATTAAATTGAAATAAGTGCAGTCCATGGATGCAACTAACGGTTACCAACATTGTGGGTTTATATAAAAAAAACATTGTGAATTTATAATCACCCATTGATCACTAAAACTTCTTCAAACTTAAAAGAATTTAGAGAATAAATAAATAATCTACCCAATAAAGAAATAACCTGCCACTAGTCTCTGCATATGTGGAGCAACTTTTTCTTTCGACCACAAATCATACTGGATAAAAGAATCTTTGGTGGCAAAAGCTCAGAAGTTATTGATGAGATTAGATTTCTTCCTCTTTGATTGAGTTCGAAGTTAAATAGAGTGAACTTTTTACACCCATGGAAAAACATGAAGTTTGCATATTTTACCTCTTCTTGCCAGATCCACTGCACAAGCTTCTCAATCGGTATATTGAAGCTAGTCTTCGAACCTGTACAACTCAATATCATTTGATAACACAAGGATCCAAAGAACATTAAAACATGATGTATAAACTCTAAGCTGAATTTCCCTCATAAATCCATACAACAGGTAAGTTTTAAAGTTTCTTTAGGTGAGGAAAGAAGCATCGAACAAATTTCTTTTCATTCAACAAAAATGAACCTTTGAACAGCAACCACGGTGTACAGCTACTGTAAAAGAAAAGTTCCAATCAACGACTTTTAACACAGGCTACACACCTCAACGCCCATGCATAAAGCAACTTTCGAAGTACCGAAGCCTTTCAATCGTGGATGTCACTACGTAGATGTGGGAGGAAAAAGCAAGATAAAATATGAAAGCAAATCACATGGAGAACAGCATGTTGCAAGATGAACATAACAGATAATGAGATACACTAGTTACTCGGTCCAGAAAAAATATTTTACCTGTGAACAATCACGTGAGTACATAGGCTGAAATGATAGGATATCTACACCATCGAGAACCATTTGCTGCAATTTCTACAATTTAAAATAAAATGATGCTCACCATTTTTCAGATTCCTATAGCAAGCTTAACAAACAAATTCTCATAACCGGAAATTCTAAATAAGCTCCAAGGAAATGTATATAGCTGTAAAACAAACAAGATTATTTTTTCTTACTGAATTTATCAGCCGGAGATCTACACCATGGTTAATCATTCTATCCCGATGCTTCGCTGCAATCATTTCTTTACGGTGTTTCTTTTTCTCCCCTGAAATGAAAATTTTACATTCATACAGCAGCACCCAATCAGGGATTCAGGTGAACAAATAACCATCAGGAATTGTTTGCAGCCAATATTTAAGTCACAGTTGCAAGTACATAATATTCAAGGCGAGGAGAAAACCATACAAGAATAAAGAAACTATCCGGTCAAAGATCCAAATCTTCCAGAAAAATAAAAAGAATCAAACAAAAATATTTCCATTTCGGAAGCAAAAATTACGGATTATAAACAGTCAATAACCACTCAAACTAAGTAATAGAAGTCCTAACCTGGTATTTTCCCTAACGTTTTGCTTTTTCGAGATTCGAAAGGCCAAGACTGTGATATTTTATCATTGTGTTTCTTTCTCCCAGACGCAGTTCTTGGATCCTTAACAAGTATTAGGCCATCAAAAGCAGGTGACCCAGCATACTTAATTGGTGTTAGTTTTTTCTCTCCAGCAAGATACTTTATTCCTGATCCAGGTTTCATCTGATCATACTTCCATGATGCTTCCATAAGTGCAATCCCACCAAATTTCCGTAGAGTTTCATCATAGCTATCTTTGAAATCACTATCATCGTCAGAGAGATCTGAAACTTTTCCCACCAGTTGATCAACGTTGACAATGTCTCCAATTCCACCTATTCTCTCGAAGTAATCCCCAGCAACCTCTCCATCAATGTCTGAATCAGTGACAGATGACAGTTCATCACTCGCAGATGTAGCAGAGGAATCTTCTTCTTCTACAGATTTTTCCACATCAGTCAATTCTTGTTCGTTTTCTTCTTCTTCTGTGTCATATGTGTATATTTTGGTGCCCCCGATTAGCACATAACGTGGATTTTCCTCAGGAGATGGCATCTCCTCTAGAGAGTTCTCACCTATTTTAGCTTTTGTGCCATTGACCAGATCAGTATCACCAACCAAATGATCTGCTTCACATGAAGAAAAGACAATAGAATCACCATCTTTCTCTTCAATTTTGAATGATGATCCGAAGCCACTTGGAGTGGTTTCTGCATATTCATAGAACCCCAACCCTCTGTGCGAGCTATGGTCCAATGTGAAGCTTGTAGTGTAGTCATAAATATACTCCACACTTTGAGATTCCCCGATCGCTTCTTTGTCAACAATTGGTGTCTTCTCTGAATCGATCAAAACCACATGTGTCGATGTGTCTACCTCGTTCACTTGATTTACACCCTCGTGTAAATTTGCATCTTCCTATAAATTATCCAAACAAAATTTGCGACCAAGCATTTTAACGTGGATGTTACTTAATCTTTAGGAAAAAAAATACGAACTTCAAGTCAGGTGAACAGAAAACCAAAAGACAATAATACAAAATCAGCTTTAAAAAAATGGTTTATATCAAGTCCGGTAATAAAAATTAGAGAATCCACAAAAAAAGCTATTATTTTGGCTCTCTCAACACATACAAGTGTTCGTTTCTTGAATGCTAATTTAGAACCTATAGAATCATCGCATAGTTGCAAAACCCCGATCTTCTCAAGCAACAAATTTTCACTTAACAATACAAGAAAAGCACAAATTTTCTATTTCTAACAAGCAGCTGGCATCAGTAAATCATGTAAACAAACATACCCTAGAGTACGCGTACCCAATAGCATTTCCTCTACTTCTGTTAGAATGACCTCGGTCAACCAATTTCGAATCGGGCTTCGGCCTCCAAGTTCCCCCAATATGATTACTTTTCCCCCCTAAACACAGTCAATCATTAAGAACAGATCAACATTCAATTTTTACCAAAAAGATAAGACTTTGCTGAAGCAATAACCTCTGGAAGGAGGAGAATTGACGGCTGACCAATTCGATAAAACACTTCCTTCTACAAACAAGCCATGATGCGAGGACCAATAAAAAGATGAGCCACGCGGCGCACGGCGACTCGATTTATTCAATTTTTTCCTGTTATTTCCACCCATAACTGGATTGTATGCAAATTTGGCGGCGATGGAAGGTGATTTGTTGGGTCCTGAACGAAACACACAGTTGCGTCGTGAAGGATGATTAATATCAATGCGACCAGGAGCATGAATCGAAAGTGTTCGTCGATTCATCTTCATCCCCGCATTTTACAGAAACTTCAAATTTAACCCCATATCGTTTTAATTTATTCAATCTCGTCTTTTTTTTTTTCATTGCAAGCCAAAATCTCTCTTTTGAAATTAAAGTTTGAAAAACCACTCATCTTGCCTGCTATGGCCTACTGTTGGATTGCTTAACCTTCAAAACCCAGTCCTACATTGGTTCACGGGGAAAGCAGAAAAGTGTTTAGATTGCGAACAGCAAAAGTATTATATCAAAATAATCGTCCTTTGAATGTCTTTTACACAGTGTAGCGTTGTTGAATGGTTTCAATGTCCAATCCTTTTAGCTTCACCACGGATTCGACATGCCCTTTAAGGGTGTGAAGATCCCTTAGCCTGCAAAATGTACGTCAACAATATTGCATCTTTACGTTAAACATTACAAATATATCTCTGTTTTGTTAAGAACGCGACTTCCAATTATTGAAATTTGTTTATCAGTGCCATGAGAAGATAATGAACTTGTTCAATTGAGCCATGAAGAAAATGGAGAGCTTATTGAATTTTAAGGAAATTGATGAAGCATGTATACCTTTGACACTTCAGTTCTTCGATTCGCCTGCTCTGCGATTTCGGACAACTCGCTGTAGTTGTTCTTGTCGTTGAACACGCCGGAAGGTCCTGGATTTGACAGACCGTGAAGGGTTCGTTGTGCCACTGCCCATTGTGCTTCCCTCTCACCCTTGCCGTAATCTTTCTTCGTTGTGAATGCGGTGTAGTTTGATGAGGCTTGATATCAAGGAAATGAATTAGAATCACAAGAAGTGATGAAATATTTCGGAGTCAAGTTTGGTTCAATTTAAAGTTTGGTTTTTTTTTTTTTATTATTTGGTTTGAACTGAATAATTCAATTTTCTATGATCAAGGATATCAAGTCAAGGCTCGCGAGTCACTTACTAATCAGCGAGGAGCATAATTTGCGCACCCAAACTTGGCACAGAATATAGCTCAAATTCTAAATTTCAAACATGCATCAAGTAGCATTTGGGCCGAGTAGAGCTGGATTGATTTGTTTGCACCGTTAGGATGGAAAAAATATTCATTACAATAATGTTAATTGTTGGAACCATACCTTGTTCTGTATCATCGAATCCCAAGCTTTTCCACTCGATCCATAACGAATAATGAACTTGAGAATATCAAGTGGGAAGTAAGTGATAATGCTGAAGATCCAAATGATTCCGGCCCATCCCCATCCGATACCTTCAATTCTTGCAAATCCCCAGCTTGCATATACTGCAATTATTGTAGCCACCTGGAATCCCATAAATCATGTTTGATGTAACTGAGTGATAATATATGTACGAGGTAACTTAAAATTCGATGACTTATGGAACTTACCAACTGAGCTATAAAGAAAGCAATGACAAGCAAGAGGCCAGGGCGTTCGACAAAAGACCAGCTTCGCGACCTTGTGACGAAAATGAGAGCTCGACTTATAATGCTCACTTGAAGGTACAGAGCAGCTATGAGCTCATCTGTGTTACCCTGGATGGATTTCACGTTAAAGGTTTCCTATAACAAAGAAAAAATATGTCAGTGGTCAATTTTTTTTAGTTGTTTAAGGATCCAATCTTTGTCGTTATGACAACCGTAATAATTAGCCACAGTATGATCAAAAACTGCACAACACCATCGGCGTCTTGTTGCAAAAGTAGCTCACGAACACCGGAGCATATAATATGAGTCCAAAGCATAAAGAGCTTACATTGAAGAAATCGGTATCTGAAGCGAGGTAAAAGAAGACAACGGTCATTATAGCCATGTATGTTCCAAGAACGACACCGGTGGCAAAGATTTCTTTGAGTTTCCACGAATCAGGAACTGGAGATGGCTTCACTCTGTCTTTAGAGATGGTCATGATAGTTCCATCATTGAGAATGGCAATAACGAGAACCATGAACGGCGAAAAGTCAAACTTCCAGATAACGGCACCCACATCATGCACCAATGTGGGTGCATGAATTATTAATCTTGGCCGCCATCTCAGCCAAGAAATTCATCAGAATGAACGGCATTATTTCGCAAATAGCGACGGTTTTTCGTAAACCGTCGCAAATTGAAAAACGTCGCTACTTGCGACGGTGTCTCAAAACCCGTCGTTACTTGCGACGGTTTTTCACAAACCATCGCTATGTGCGACGCTTTCTCACAATACTATTTATTTTTAAATAATATTTGTTGTAAAAATTTAACAAAATTAGAAAGATATTGAATTAATTAAAATTTAAAAAAAATGAGTATGTGGACAGTGAGACCCATAAATAATGAAAGTTGATATTAAATGAATGTGAGTGTATCTTAATAATGAGAAAGTGTTAATGTAATGAATATGTGGCTCGTGGACCCCATAATTTTTAAGGAGATGGAAAGTTAATAACATAGATTAACGTGGACGGATGCAGATGCCCTAAGGGCAATGAGACAGAGAGAACCGCGCAAAGAAAGAGTGCTTTAGAGCACAAAAATCTCTTTCCCAATTATTGCTTCAAATTTGTTCTCACACCAAAGTGATCACCCCCTACTTTTACAGGCCTCGATCCGATCCCTCCATGCAAATTAATTAATACACTGATTCTTAAAAACCAAAGACAAATTGGAAGCCATAGTTGTTTCGAGGCGGTAGCCCTTACTATTTAATTACCCATTTAGTTTTTGGTTCCCTTAAACTCCCCAAAATTGTGGAAAATCATACGTTTTCCTCCCCCTCGTTCTCGTTCTCGTTCAAAGATTCACGTGAATCTCAAATTTTTTTAAAAGGTGTTGCTTGTTTGGAGTTTGGTCCTTAAAACGTGGATCGTCATACGGATTTTCCTAATTAAACAATGAATTGACATGTAAAATCGCGTTTCCTACATGCACTTTCCGGTGTATATACTAATACATGGACTGCCTAAAATAATACTCTATTCATCTCAAATATAAACTTTTTTTCCTTTTGAGTTTGTCTCGTATATATAATTCAATTTCTACATCTAATATTATTTTCTTGTTTTGGAAAAACATGAAGTCATTTTTTAAATGAATAAAATAATAATTTGGTTTGTGAAGTTGCTTTTCAAATGATTTCTTAACGTGTAAAAAAAATAAGAAGGATAAATGGTATGTTAAGAAAACTTATTGGACCAATTTTAGAAATTTTTTTTATGAACCAATTTTAGAGTTTTAAACAATAAAATGAAATTCATGAATATTTTATACAGTTGTTTCAAACCAACGCACACACCAAAACAACACTCCACAAGAAAATATTAACCCGACAAAAATAATCATTGTTTTTCCTATGATTCGCATCAATCAATAAATGAGAATCTAAATTCTAGCTATTGAACTAATCACCAAACATTCCAACGAACATATGCTGACAAAAAAACGATCTTAGAACATCGATAAAACTTAGATTTCTGGTGTCATTGACGTTGCAATATATGCATCCACGTACTCATATATATTTTCTTGGTGTGATCTTCAAGAAAAGTTAAAAGAAATCTAATCCATGGATAATCAGAAGATCATCTCACTAATTTTGGCATTCATTCTCACGTTTTCTGTCGCAAAATTCTCAGTTGCCGATGTTCCAGTTCCGATTTCGATGCCTCCATCAAAATTTTCCGGTGGGATACCGCCACAAATGCCGATAGTCTTTCCGCCATCTCTGCCGCCACTTCCCCTGCCGTCTCTGCCACCGTACCCAGAGGAAGCACCTCCACCAACTCCGACAACCATTTCACCACCTGTGCCAGTAACTCCGTTGCCTCCGCCACCACAAATGCCCATAGCCTTTCCTCCATCTCGAGGCATCAAAGGCGCATACTGGCCATCATGGCTGGCGCAATCCCTACCACCAGCCAGCATCCCAACTTTATATTTCACGCACATCTTTTACGCCTTTGTCATCCCCGACGCCACCAGTTTCCAGCTTTTAATCAACCGGTTTGACGAACAATGGATGGTGCCATTCACGTCAGCCCTCCACACGGCCA
Organism: Primulina huaijiensis; assembly: GCF_012295235.1. Taxonomy (NCBI): domain Eukaryota; kingdom Viridiplantae; phylum Streptophyta; class Magnoliopsida; order Lamiales; family Gesneriaceae; genus Primulina; species Primulina huaijiensis. Next base: position 18,936,449 of record NC_133321.1, read on the forward strand.
CTCCTTCCTCCAAAGCCCTGCTATCCATAGGCGGAGGCAGTGGCCAATCCCTCAGCGACATTTTCTCCTCCATGGTAAGCAATCCCGATAACAGGGCCGCGTTTATTCAATCATCCATCGACACAGCAAGAAAATACCTCTTCGATGGACTCGATCTCGACTGGGAATTCCCGAACAACCCCCTAGACATGTCTAACCTTGCCATACTTCTTAAAGAATGGCGCGCTTCCATAAACCAAGAATCACTCGCCTCCGGCAAGCCGCGGCTCCTCCTATCATCCTCCGTGTATTTTTCTTCCCATGTGTCCCTCGACAACGTGGCGCGTACTTATCCAGGAGATTCCATAAGAAGCTTCGTAGACTTCGTCAACCCAATGTGCTACGATTACCGTGGTGGCTGGGACACTTCTGCCACCGGATCACCCGCATTGCTCTATGACAGCACCAGTGACGTGAGCACCAGTTATGGGATTTCACAGTGGAAGGGAGACGGCGTTCCAGCAAAGAAAATAGTGATGGGGATGCCGGCATATGGGCATACATGGCAATTGCAGGATCCGAATCGACATGGAATTGGAGATCCGGCTGTTAGCACGGGCCCCGGTGGAGGGGTGATGAATTATTCGGACATTCTTGAGTTTAATTCTGCCAATAATGCCACCGTCGTCTTCGACAACGCAACGGTGTCAACATATTCTTACACGGGAACAAGTTGGATTGGATACGACGACACGATATCAGTTGAGTACAAAGTGAAGTTTGCCAAGGCTCAAGGACTTGGGGGGTATTTCTTTTGGGCACTTGGTTCTGACAGCAACTGGACTCTTGCTAGAACTGGTACGTATGTGCACTTCCTTTTCAGTAACTCATGTTTCAAGTTCCACGACTTTCAATAATAAATCATCGTCGTCTCGAGTCGAGCTTCTCATGTCCAATTATCAGTATCGAGTATGCATGCTTGATTATAACTGTATTTATCGATATTTTTTATCTCATGGATATGCTTTCTTGTTGTGTGCTTCGCAGCTTCCACGGCATGGGACACAGCCTGATTCATCGAGGTCCGAGGAAGTAGTCATTCGTATGAATATTATGTTGAGCTGCAAATAAGCTGACCCTTTAGCAACGCACATTCAAGAATTAATCATTTTTAATTAGTTGACAGCTACTCTCAATTCTTTGTTCATTTCAGTGAAAATTAATAACGGCTTGCATGTAATTTTTGGTGTTCGTGGTCCTCATTTTTGCTCAAGAATGAACGTAAAAACCTCGGCTTGGGAATAAATCATTGTTTTAATAAGTTCAAGTTCACCGAATTGACATATTTTTATTAAAAAAATTAATTATGAGACGGATCTTGTATTTGTGTCATCCATTAAAAATATTATTTTTCTGTCAAAAATATTATTTTTATTGTAAATATGTATATATATGACATGTCTTACTAATTAAGATTTGTGAGACCTCTCACAATAGACCTACTCATTTTTCTTATACACAACCATTAATCAAATTGCAGTTGGACGAATGAATTTTAAATTCATTAATTTCAATTATAAATTTGTTTAACAGAATTTTTAAATTCACTTTTTACATATTTATATAATAGTTTATATTAATTAAAGATAGATCACAATTTCACCTAATAGTTATTTAAAATTCATGTAGACATAAGTAAAATCTAATTAAATATTTGATATTAAACACTAAAACAATAATCCAAATCCATTCTCGGATTTCCTTTGTTACTAGATGAATAATCTGAATCATACCATAAATCATCATAGTTGAAGATAGCAAATTTTGAAGTGTATAAAAAAAAAACAAACAAACAATTGTTGTGATTTTAAAATGTAGAAATCTCGATTTACATTTTAATAATTCAAAGAAAATCAATTAAAATATTTTCCTTTTCATGTGAGACAGTCTCAAGATCAATTTTGTGACATAAATATTCTATTTGGATCATCTATTAAAAAATATTACTTTTTATGTCAAAAGATTATTTTTATTCTAAATATGAACATAATTGACATGTATCATGAATAAAAATAATTAAAATCGTAACACAAAATAACTATTATTTATTTAATCTTTAAATTGTCACCCGGAATCTATTCATTTGTATGAAAATTGCAAAAAACATATGGGCAAAAACTTGTGTAAGACAGTCTCACGGGTCGTATTTGTGAGACGGATCTCTTATTTGGGTCATCCAAAAAAAATATTACTTTTTATGCTAAGAGTATTACTTTTTATTGTAAATATGGATAGGATTGACCCGTCTCACAGATTAAGATCCGTGAGACGGTCTCAAATGAAACTCACTCAAACATATGATATTCACTAAGCCCTAACTTCTTCTTTTTTTAAGAAAATGAAAACATGCCAAAAAAAATTGCCCTTTAATTTAAATTGGTGGCAAATAAAATGCAAGAACACGCAGACAAAATGTATGGAATTCTTAATTTCGTAAGATTTTTATATCTATTAAATAATATTTTTTCATGAATAACTCAAATAAAAAATATATTTTAAAATATTCAGTCAACATACTGTTTTACATAATTTTTTGTTTAATAATATTATTCATATCGAATAGTTTATGTACTATATTCATATTTACATGCTTACCTTTATAAGTTTGGGAGAGAGAGAAAAGTTGCTGCAATCAATACTTAATTATAAACAAAAGCTCCATTATTGAGTCAATAAAGCTGCGTTTCGGTTACTTCCCACTATAGACACACACACACTATATCTATATCCTCCTATGTCTCCGGAGTTTGTTAATCGGTTTTTAATGTATAATTTAAATTATTGATTTGCTTGATTTATTTTAAGATATATTTATTTATATGAATTTGTTCAAATTTATTGGAAATCATATTGGTACCTTTTCTTCTTCTTTTTTTTACCAATCATAGCTATTTTTCGATTTTCATTGGAAATTATAGTTGCAGAAAGACGGTAGAAAACAATGCATCTTCTTAGTCTGTCTTCCCTGTATCTCTCTTTCTTGTGATCTCTATATTTTTCTTTTTCTACTAAATTCTTGGTTTTTAATATTGAAACAAGAATTTTCCATCTGGGATTGTGTCAAAGTGTTCGGGAAAGTGATTTTGGTGTTAAAGGCCCATTTTTATCCTCCGTTCTCTTGTAAACTCGTTTTCGGGTGTTTGGAATTGTGGGCTAGACAATGACTGTGGAGGAAATTAAGAGTGAAAATAAAATTCATGATAAATTTCCGGTGGGGCTGCGGGTTCTTGCTGTGGATGATGACCCGATATGCTTGAAGTTGTTGGATACTTTGCTAAGGAAATGCCAGTATCATGGTATGTTTTGCTTCTGTTTTTGGGGGTTTCTTTATTTTGATTCAATATTTGTTTTGGATTTAAATCGAAATTTGTTGTCATCGTTTATCTTATGTCTTCATTATTACAAGCAATTTGAGCAAGGTTTTAGATTTTGGTGATCCATTTGTGATTACCAGTCTGCCGTTTTTCCAATATCCGAGTGATCGTGGCTTATAGTTGTCTCTTGTTAGTGTTAAATAATGGAAGTTTGATTTTTTTAAAAAAAATTGGACTAGGCTATGTAACATAAAATTTGCTCTCAGCATCTCCTATTTTCCTGTATCTTTGGGTCTAATATAATTGTGCTGGATTTGGATTCATTTTATTTCCTATTATCAAATATTTACCCATCATGTGGATTCAAATTCCTTGTTTTGATTTGAGGGATGCTCGGTAGATTTTGATCAATGCCTAAATTCTCTCTTTAAATGACAATGATTCGCGGTTTTGCAGTCACAACAACAGGTCAGGCAAGAACAGCGTTGAAGATGTTAAGAGAAAACAAAGATAGATTTGACCTTGTGATCAGTGATGTGCATATGCCATATATGGGTGGTTTTAAGCTTCTAGAACTTGTCGGTCTCGAAATGGATCTACCGGTTATCAGTAAGCTCACATTCTTTTCAACGAACAATTTCCAAGATTTGTAGTCCTTTCATGAGATTGTGTATGAAAAGTTATTATGGTGTTCGGTTGGCAAAGTTAAGAAGAAAGGAATTATGGTTTGATGGGATTTTATTGGACAGCTACCATTTCAGCAAAATCGTACCGAAATATTACAAGTCGGCCAGATCCGGATCTGCTATCGTTTTGCAGTATTGTCATTTTCTTTAAAAAATTCAAGGCCGATGAAGTAATGAATTCTAATTCCTTTATTATTGAGTCATCTTGAATTTCTTTTGATTCCTTGACTTTTTTCAAGTGTTGTCAGCCAATGGTGATCCCAAACTCGTCATGAAAGGAGTTACACATGGCGCTTGTGATTATTTGGTGAAGCCAGTTCGAATCGAGGAGCTGAGAAACATATGGCAACACGTACTTAGAAGAAAGAAGCTCTCAAATAACCAGAATAAATCCCCTGGTCATGCCAAATGTCACCATGAAAATGGTGAAGGTGATGGATCTACTTTTAGGAATGATGTAGATCAGAATGGGAAAATTAACAAAAAGAGGAAAGATGATGACGATGAGAATGAAGATGGCCATGAATCTGAAGATCCTAAAACACAAAAGAAGCCTAGAGTAATCTGGTCTATTGAGCTTCACAGGAAGTTTGTCTCAGCTGTCAATCACTTGGGAATTGATAGTAAGTTCTGAATCCTCAATATATTCAAATGTAAGCATGTTTTGTATCTAATTAAGAAATATTTTCTTACGTCGACGAGTTTTGTTTTGTGGTGTTGTTTCTTTATACAGAAGCTTTTCCAAAAAGGATTCTTGACCTGATGGGTGTCGAAGGGCTTACTCGGGAAAATGTGTCGAGCCATCTTCAGGTGATAACCTTTCTTGTCAACTTTAATTACCTTGATAAAATTTATTTTTATAGTAGTATCACTTGGAATGTGCCATAGCTGAAGCAAACTATCAGCTTTAACTCATGGTTGTAACTTGTTTCACTTTTGTAGAAATACAGGTTGTACCTTACAAGGATTAGTTCTGTCGCAACTCAGCAACCAAATATGGCGGCCACATCCGGGGTGAATGGTTCCCATTTCATGCGAATGGCTTCCTTTGAGGGGCTTGAAAATTTTCAAGCTTTGACTGGACAAGGACGATTGGCAAATATCACCTTATCCCCTTATACAACCTGTGGTAGCTTACTCGGCAAACTAAATAGTCCTGCGAATCTAAGCTTTACTCCATCGGCTCTTGGAAAAACGAGCCTTGCTGTCTCGGCTTCTGGTCAAAACACGAGTTTATTTCAAGGAATTCGGTCATCTTTAGAGCAAGATCAGTTGCAACAGAATTCAGTGAATTTCAATAGTATGAATGATTCAAGGATCTTTATGGCTGGTAATACATTTACAGGCACTCAAGAACTTACTGGTGGCTCAAGAAATTTTTTAAATAGCAGCCCGAATAACTCCACAATGGTACACGAAAATGGATCGTCTCTCAACATGGCTTCTTCCAACTTGAAATCCTTTAGCTCCAGTTTCACTACAGAGAACAGGCCTGAGTTACCTCACAAGAATCCTTCAAATGGTCCTTATTCACACAACATGAAGATGAATCTTCCTTGCACCACCATGGAACTGGTACCTCTTGAAAGTTCAAGAAACGATATGCAATGGCAAGAAAGTTTGATCGGAGATATTGCTCAGAATATGAATCAAGAATACAACCAAATATGTGGAGAACATATACCATATAATGGTATTGGTTCAAACACTACATTTTCTTCCTTAAATGTACCCGAAAATGGTTTTGTGGCTCCCTTTAGCCAAAGTTTGGACCACGCCAATCGATCCTGTAATGAGAAGATGGACACAGTGCTGAATGACAGATTGATTGGAGGAGGTGCTTTTACGTCGGAGCAACAAACGCTGGAAAGCGGCATTGTTTCTCAGGGTTATGACTCATTGGATGATTTAGTGAGTTCTCTGATCAAACTGGTATGAAATTACCTTAAGCAATTCAAGCACCATCCGATTAATCTTCTAGTCTCTACATTGGTATTAGAATTTTTTATTTATTTATTTTTTTTTATGGTTATGGATGCAGGAACATGAAGGAACAATGGCAACTCCCGACTTCGGATTCGATGATTACTGTTTCGGAGAAGGACTATGAGGCAGGCTCCATTTGCAGATGATCCCTCTCGATTCAATCTCTCGTGCTACATCTACATCCTTCTATCATTTCCATTGAATAGCTTAGTCAATTACTGTGGATTATAGTAGAATGTTTGATGGGTTTAGAAAAAAAAGATTATGCAACGTTAGACTTTTCAACTAATGGCCACTTTTGTCTACAACGTATGTGTTTTGTTTCAATGTTCAATAATAAATATATAAATTTAAAATCTTCAATCAACAAGGTTTCAAATTGGATGACCAAAACCTAGAAATACAGCTCGAAATTCAGGTGCCTGATATAGTCTAATTGATTGGGTGTAGGGTGCATCTGTCCATTCCGTGTTGACTTATCTTACCATTACATAGTCAACAAGTCTTCTTCTGTCCTAGTATCTTATCTGCCCACAATTTCTTTTGCGTGTTGGAAATTTTGAGTTAATTTTGGGGTGATTATTTCTAAATCTTAAAAAAAAAAATCATTTTCAACATAAAACTCCATATTATATAATATAAATTTTAAAAAGTAAAAGATATTTAAAAATATATATGTTGAGAGTAACGAGAAATTGACCATCAGTGTTCAGACGTCGTTTTTTTTTGTGTTCAGTTTTTGTGTATTTTTTTAGTATCACATTTCCACATGAATTATATCACAATTTGTATGACATAGTACCACAATTTTGTGGGTAAAGAGTGAACCCTAAAAAATATTTTGATTGAGGATTTTCCACCCACACCTAAAATAAGTGGTTGAAAGAAAAGAAATCGTATTTTGTACTCAAAATAGAGAAGAAAAATCAATGGGAATGCCGTGCGGTGCGGTCGGGTCTAGCAGTATGAATTTATGATTTGTATTTAGATATCTTCATTTCATCCAACTCCAGCCATGGCTGAGGCTTCTTCTCTGTTTCTGCTGCCGTTTCTCCTTCTGTTTCATCATCTTCTTCTTCTGCAATCCCATGCGCAGCAGGCCTATGTTAACAACAAGCAGCTCGCCTGTGAAATCAACGACACCGTCACTCTTGGCTACGTATGCAACGGCGTCGCCACCTCCTGTACATCTTACCTGACTTTCAGATCAACCCCCGTCTACAACAACCCCGTCACCATCGCCTATCTCTTGTCCGCCGACGCTTCTCAGATTGCCGCCATTAATAACATCTCAGATGTCGGTTCCGTTCCCGACGATACTCTCCTCGTCATACCCGTCAATTGTTCTTGCTCCGGCGGGAAATATTACCAGCATAACGCTTCCTATGTACTCAAACAGACTGGGGAAACTTACCTCTCAGTCGCAAACAACACATATGAGGCACTCACCACTTGTCAATCTATGATAGCTCAGAACCATATCAACGAGCGGCGGCTATTCGCCAACGACAGGCTCACGGTTCCCCTTCGCTGCGCTTGCCCCACTCAGAATCAAACCGCGGCCGGCTTCAGGTACCTTCTGACCTACCTCATACGTCAGGGAAATGATATCCCCACAATCGCCGACACCTTTTCCGGCGCCGGAGCCGAAGACCAGAGCATCCGCGAAGCCAACGAGCTCTCTGATAGACAGAACATCTTTTTCTTCACTCCAATTCTTGTGCCACTCAAAATTGAGCCGTCAAAGGAGAACATGAACACAGCCATCTTAAAGCCCCCACCGCCTCCCCCTCCAGCACCTTCCACCACCCCTTCTTCCGCAAGCGACGGAAATTCCCGGAAGTGGGTTTTTGTTGGTGTGGGAGTTGGAGTTGCTTTTATTCTCCTCCTCGCATTCGGGTTTCTGTTCTGGTTCTTCAGCCGACGGAGCAGGCGCCACGAGCACTCTCCAGTGCCACCTCCGAAGCTTGCCAACGAATCGGGAGAGGCTAAAGGTACTTGGTCCTGGTCGGTCTCCTCCGAAGGTATCCGAAGTGCCATGGAAACTCTAAAGATCTACAGGTTCGAGGAGTTGGAGAAGGCGACGAACTCATTTGCAGAAGCAAACAGAATCGGAAAATCCTCAGTATACCGCGGTTCATTCGAGGGGGATGATGCTGCGGTGAAGATTATGAAAGGGAACGTGTTGCCGGAAATCGATTTATTCAGACAAATCAATCATCTCAACATTATTCGACTTTCTGGTTTCTGTCTGTACAAAGGCGTCACCTACCTTGTGTACGAGTACGCGATTAATGGCTCCCTATGCAACTGGCTACAAAGAAAAGAAAACTCCATTGATGAAAACCTAAACTCTTCGAGTGATAAAAATTACTCAAAGCTTGATTGGAAACAGAGAGTTCAGATTGCATATGATGTTGCAGATGCATTGAACTACCTCCACAACTTCACCAATCCTCCATATATTCACAAGAACTTGAGCAGTAGCAATATTCTTTTAGATGGCAACATGAGGGCTAAAATCATAAATTTCGGGTTCGCCAAGAAGCTGGATGACACTGATGATCAACCCATAACGACAAGGCATGTGGTGGGAACCTACGGCTATATGGCTCCGGAGTATTTAGAAAACGGATTGGTCACTCTGAAACTAGACGTGTTTGCTTTCGGTGTCGTGATTTTAGAGCTATTGTCCGGAAGAGATCCCGTTACCAATGCTATCAGTGAAAAAGGGGATCAAATTTTGTTATGTCAGAGCATAAGAGAGGTTCTAAGTGGCGAGAACGTGAGGGAAAAGTTGCGAGAATTTATTGATCCACGTCTTGGTGTAGAGTACCCTCTGGATTTGGCTTACTCCATGTCTCAGCTTGCAAAGAACTGCGTCGCTGATGATCTCAATGATCGTCCAACAGTTCCTCAAGTTCTGATGATTTTGTCCAAGGTTCTCTCGTCTTCCTTGGATTGGGATCCTTCGCACGAGCTTCAAAATTCGACATCTCTGAGCCTCGACTAGCTCTGGTGCATCAAGAAATGTTTCCCTAGGAAATTTTGGTCCCTGCAGATTGTAAGAGTATGATACAGTTGCTAGTACGACCGAGTTATGCTTTAGAAGAGAGGAAGTAGTCGATGAATGAGGAGAAATAAGGATGAAAGAGGAGATATTAGTATCTTGTTTTATCCACGATATAGAAATAGTGTGTGTTAAAAATTGAAGGGAGAATGTTCATAAGAATATGTCACATTTAATAAAAACCATTATTTTATCTTATATGTAATTTGTTGAATGTTCCTAAATTTTCACATTTAAATTACATCTAATTTTTGCCAATTTTTTGAGTATTATATCTCTCGATCATAGTGCTGCGACAACAAAAATGAAGGAGACAATCAATCTTGATGGATACTTGCTACCCTTTAGATGCATACAATAAATTCTAAAATTGCAAAATTACATGTAATTATAGACTTAAAAAAATGTTGTATATGTTGTTTAAGCTTTATAAGAATAATTTTTAAGACGGCTGTTGTATTTGAACTCTACTCTCACAAGTGTATGCGTGATCATTAGTCTAGTGCAACACATGCACAATCCAGTACATATGCTCCGTAATTGAGCACATATTGTTCGTCTTTTAGGGATGAAAATTTTGGTCATTTTTATTGAACTTTCTCGGTTCAAATAAATTTGGTTCTTATTGAACCATTTTCAAAATAATTAAGGTTTAATCAAGAATAATATTTTACGTGCAGCACAAACACATAGAGTTTTGGGTACGAGAAATTTATTTGTGCGTGTTATGATTTTGTGCAAAACATACATTATAATTGTTGGGATGCAACCAAAGTCCTACATTAGAAGATCTAGAGAAGTATCATGAGTTAATAAAGATGGAATGATATCTATATTGGTATGAGGTCTTTTGGGTGGTTTCAAAAGCAAAACCATGAGGGTTAAAACATAAAGTGAATAATATTATACCAGTGTGGAGATATCCGGATTCCATTGGTCCTAATGATTATCACGAGTTCTAATTATCTTTTGGATTGTTGCTCAATTATATTGGCCTTGTTCATGTAATGTCATGTGCACTTCTTTGACAAATGTAGAAGATGAATGCATTGTTCATTGTTCAATAAGATCACATGTTGTGATATTATTTATTGTCTAACGTCTAAAACTGCGAAATTATATATAATTATAAACTTAAAAAATTGTTGAATATGTTGTTTAGATATGTTGTCAAATAATGGGAAGAGATAAATGCTGATGAACCAAATCAATCTTTACGACAGTAAGAAAATCCTTAACAAATTTCACATACCACTTTATTAGTTCGTCGTTCGGTTATATGTTTCTTGAAAGAGTGGGGCGGAACGGAATAAATTGACAAACAGATAAGAAAAAAAGACGACGAAGAGAAAAAGGAGGAGAGGGGCGATCAGAAATTACGATTATGGTGAAGATCACGGCTTTGTTGGTATTGAAGTGCAGCCCGGAGGGTTCAGATCCGGTTATATTGGCGAACGCGTCGGATCTAAGCAGTTTCGGGTTTTTCCAACGCCCCAGCGTAAGGGAATTTATCGTGTTTGTCAGTCGGACTGTTGCTAAGCGCACCCCACCTGGACAACGTCAGTCCGTGAAGCATGAAGGTTTTTGATCCTTTAAATACTTCTTGAATTGAATAGATGGAAACAATTTTCATTTTATGTTTCTTTTAATTGTTTTTTTTTTAATAAAAATCATTGCTTTTTATGGGGAGTTCGATATTTTACAAGGGGATTGAGCTAGTTTTTTTTTCTCGAATGGATTGAAAATCTGATTGGCTCATTTGTTTTTATTGAAATATAACTGGATGGGGTTGGAATTCATGTTTGGGCTCGAACGGGAAGGGATACTGAAGTATGATCATATTGTTTTTTCTCGATAATATATGCTGATATTTGGTAGCTAGAATGCTGGAAATTGGCCAGAAGCTGATATTTTCTTTTGATTCAAATTCACCATAGAATACATGGTTCATTCCTACAATAGAAATGGCTTGGTTGCATTGGGGTTTATGGATGACCACTATCCCGTCCGAAGTGCGTTTTCGTTGCTCAATCAGGTATTGGGATTCCGTTGGCGTCGACTATCTACAGTTATTATTTTTTGAATTTCATGAAGGCGGTTTTTGTTTGTTGAATTCAGTATACAGATGATGTCATGCTTGTCAGGTCTTGGATGAGTACTTGAAGAACTTCAGCGAGTCTTGGAAAACCATGCAGTCTGATAGTACTCAACCATGGCCTTATCTAAATGAGGCGATCACCAAATTTCAGGTATCTCAGTTTTTCTTCACCTTTGTGTGTTTGAAATTGAAATTGGTGGCAGTATTTGCTCAAAAAATAAAAATAAAAATTGATAGCAGTATCAAACTAAATTTGCCGTTACTAATTTCCTTGCCTCCATCGTCTTGAATATTTTGAAAATTTGGCAGTTTGTGCGAGTCACGTGCGACTCGCAAATATGTATTTTAGAACGAGTTCTTACATTATGTACACTCGTTTAGACTTAACTTGTTCTAATTCTTGTTTAACTGCTCAGGACCCTGCCGAGGCTGACAAGCTGTTGAGAATTCAACGGGAGTTGGATGAGACCAAAATTATTCTTGTGAGTGTTTTTTGCATCTTTGCTCCTTTGATCACTTGTAGATATATACCCAAGCTATCCATCATCCTGATTATTCATGTTAATTGATTCTAAGTGATCCATGTTTTAGATCAAATGCCTTGGCATATATTTTTGCTCCAAAAGAGAATTCTCATCGGTCCATACATTTGTTGAGCATTGAACTATCGCTACAGTACTCTAGCAAAATAGTTATGGTGGACATAACACATGAAAACGTCACCATAATTGCGTCTATTTATTCACTTAGAATGCAATTTTAACTTTGTAAATAGTTTAAAGATTCAGTATTCGAATGAAAAATTTTATTGTTTTATCATTGCATAGCGTCGAGATGAGGGATGTCTAACCTTGGATTAGAGCGTGTGTTTGATAATTACCCTAGTAAGTTCATCAAGATATTCAAAAACTACAGTTTTTCTTTTTGATCCTGCTCTATTTATGTTAAACTAGGAATTGAACAAATACTGGCATGTAAACTATATGTTGCTTACTCTTTAGAAATCCGAGTGGGGAAGGATCAGCGATGCGGAATATTTCTGAGGCATTCTCCATTCAAATATATGATTCTGCACTTGTATTTTCATTAGCAGCAGGGAGGAAAAAAACAAAGAATTGGAGCATTATTGATTAACTGTTGGAAATCAGTTGTACAAGAATTAAGGGTTTACAGTTTTAAAATTCCTTTCAACTTGATAGGAGAAGAAGAACACTTTGTTACAAATGGATATGATCATATTAGACATTGTTGATACTGAGAAATTTTGGATTAATGATGTGTAGAGTACAGAATAATGCCTCTGCCTTTCATTGTACTTGTGTATTTTTCAAAATAGATCCCTCTGGCAAATCATGATCGCTGGTTGTTTTCCTTATAGAGTTTTTTTTTTATGATTGTGTGTTGTCTTTCCTATTTTGAACCACCTTCTCGTTCAATGTGTGTCCCACCTGTTTTCTGGCGTAAAAATTAGCGAGCAGGAATGTTTAACCTGTGGAATTGGTGCTTAAGTGGACATTGCTCTTTTTTCCCATTGGCTTACATCCTTGCAAACTCAACTTTTTCCTTCTAAATTTGTTTTTGCTGAGTATAAAATGAAATACAAGTTACATCATCAATGATTTCTAGTCAGTAACCCAAGTTTGCATAGGACTGTTTAATGCAATTGCCAATTGTTGTATACATATGGCATCAAATTGACGGGTTCACTGTTTTTTCTTTTTTCTTTTAACCACGTCATCTATGACATCTTTTATATGTGGTCTTCTTTCAGCACAAGACAATTGACAGTGTCTTACAACGAGGAGAGAAGCTTGATAGTCTAGTTGAGAAGAGTTCAGATCTCAGTGCAGCTTCTCAGGTTTGTATATTTGTTTGTTTTTCACTCAGTTGGGTTCTTAAATTTATGTAAAATGTGGATTGTTAATATTTATGTGGAAAACACCACACCAAATCCAGGAAAAACCACGTGCATAGGAGTAAATTTCACTCACCAGTTGAAGGTTGCATGATGAATTTAATGATATTTATATCGCTTTATAACAATCCCAGAAAGTGGAAATACTTATATATACATATGGTTAGCATAAACCATGTGATAAATGGGCGTAAAAAACTGGTCTGTAATTTTTTATGGTTTTTTCTTTTATCTGACTTGCTTTTTACCTGTTAGGGTACCTTTTTTCCTGTAGACACTCCTATGGCCGTTAATCTCCGAATTGTCCAGACTTTTTAGTTGTGGTCTGTATACTTTGAGGTGTTTAAAGTGGTTAAAACTTTTGCAACGAGCTATTAATACTGAATAAAATTAATGTGTATTGTGTGAATGTAGGTTGCTATCATATTTTATTTCTTTCATTTTTCGATGTAAATCCAGTTCATCTTTTTGTTTATGATTAACTGGAAGCAGTGCCATTCTACCTTTCCTTTTTCTATTTGCGATAGTTACTCAGGGTCCGTCGTTCGCACTTTTCTAATGTCGGGTTCTTGTCACTTTTTAAAAATCTTTTTCTTGCGATATTTGGAACAGATGTTTTACAAGCAAGCGAAGAAAACCAATCAATGTTGTACGATCTTATAAGTGCCTCGGAAAGGAATGGGATGATCAGCTCGTATATGGGTTTCAACTGCTCCATTGTTGAATACTTGACTGTGATGTTTGATGTAATTGTTTATGATATAAAGTTTATGTAAAGTTTCGTTGTGAGGCTGAATTCTTTGGTTTTTAACCTTTTTTACATTTGAGAAAGAGTTGAGAATCATATGGTAAATCTGGTTCTCATCACATTATATACCTCCCAAGTATTTCAATTCTCTTTTGTCCTCGTTTACTCCTTGTGGTGAAGGATTGAATTTCGGTTACGCCACAATGCTGGCTTAGTTTGGTTCAAGCCAACATAAATCCGATCTGAATAAAACTTATGTTATGTTCTCGCATCCGTCGAAATGACTCAAAAACTGCTTTATCTTTATTACGGTTCATGTCAAATTTCAGTCTTTCTTATAAAAAGACAAGGACGAGTTCTAACTTATTTTTAGGATATTGTCTGATTACTTATTTTAATATTTGGGGGTCTATAATTTTTCTTGTAGACACCAAAGTCCAAATATGAGAATGACAACATAAAGAATTAAGACAAACATCTCATTGTCCGAAAATATAGATAGAATCTACATAAATTCCCGCTAACTTCGTGGCACGAAAATCTCCTAAATGATCCATTGATGCACAAAACCATTATTAGACCTCAAATTATATCTCTGGTATTTGAATATGAAACTAATAGAAAAAATTATCATGTCCGTATATTTTAATTACCTCTAACACAAGTCAAAGTAATGTATGAGGCGAGGCAGAATGAATGCATGGAGTAGCTATTAATACGAGGAATGTGTGGGAGTTATTAATACTCATTTAACATTCCTTAAAATCCCTTCACTATTACACGTTATGTTATATTCCATTACAATTTCCCCTTCTCGTTCATTTGGAAGGATCGGCAGGCCAACTTCTTCCACTTTTCATACATCTAATCTAATCATGTAAGTTTTTTTTATTTTATTTTTTTGAAAAAAACAATATTTCTTTGATAATCACCTTTTTCTCGTCGATCATATAAATCATTAACGATATATTTTGTGATCATCTGTATATTGTTGTTCGTTTCGAGAAATTATTTGGGTCGACAAATCAAGAATGAAAGTAAAAGCACGTGTAAATTATGCATAATAAAGGATTATGATAGAATAGGTTAATGGTGGAAAGATCGGTCGTATCAATTTAAAAATTTATAAAAAAATTTACATATGAATCATTTTCAAAATACATTAATCCCAAGCTTGCAATTTGCCACCCCGTTTTTTGATCATGATGATGAACGAATAAATAAAATATTCTTAAAATTCCAATATATAGCGTTGAAAATTTTTCAAGAGTGCAGATTATTTCAACAAATACATCTTGAAAATGCAGGATTTGGAGAGAAATGATAGGCCATTTACTTCTGTTTCTTTTGGTGACACAAACCATTAAAGCTCAGGATGGTATTGGGAAGTTGCCTCCTCCTACTCAAAGAAAATGGATGACTCTAAATGGTTGAGTCATCAATCGTAGCCTTAAAAGCTATCAATTCGTATTTTATCCAATTTTATTTTATTTTTCAAAAGGTTACAGATAGAGAGAAAAAAAAGCCATAAATTTTGTATATTTCTTTCAGGTAATCAACCTGAGATAGTAGCCAATGGTGGATACTCAGGATTTTTCCCTGACTCTAGTCTCGAGGCTTACAGCTTTGTTGGCGATTCTAGCATTCCTGGAACAATTTTGTATTGCAATCTGCATTTTACCAAGGACAATGATGGCTTTTGTGTTTCTGAAATCAATCTTATGAACACAACAAATATTCAAGATGTGGATCCTACAGGAGGAAAGGTGTACAACATAAATGGACAAGAAATCCATGGATGGTTCGGCTTGGATTACCCAGCCGAAGTCATTTTCCAGAAAGTGGGCCGTAAGTTCTTGAAATAATGCATCTTTTTTCATTTACTATTTAATGCAGTAACTAGTAAATGGTAGTTTTTACACCAAGTAATCAAGATTTTGTTGCTATGAATGGGTCTGGGACGTGTTTTCTGCATCTATTGATCGTTTACGTGGGTAAAGTAGTGATCATAAGATCTTATTTGGGTTATTGTAGCTGTTTACATGACACAAAGGTATTAGGCATACCATACTTGATATGTAACCTTTTTCTCCTGCAGTGCGCCAGAATTTATTCACCAGAACAGAAGTATATGATGGTACACCGATCATAAGTCCTTCCCAGTTGGTTATTGACAGGAACGGGCAACCGCTGAAAATTCCACCAAGAATGTGGCTGAACATTCAGGTCTACTAGCATCTTCCACATGTATCTTTGTTTTGCTTTAAGGTTCATAATATGTTTTGACTTTTTTTTCGAAGTTATTTTCAGTACGATATCTTCTATCAGCAAAATAAAATCAGTCCAGAGAAGTTTCTGCTAGAGAAATCTAACGTACTACCAGAATTCATCTCGTCTCCTGAGATAGGTTTCTTGAAGAGCATTGGACCAAAGTTGGGGAAGGTCCAAACAAAGATCATTTTCGAGTTTCTTGCAGAAGATGTTCAAGAACCGACGACTAAAGAGACGTATGGTTCACTTGTTAACAAGCTCTCTACGATCAAATCTTTTGCATCTGGGATTCTTGTACCAAAAGAGTACATTTGGCCTATGAACAAAGCAAGAGTCCTGCAGCCCGCAACAAACCTCGTACAAGATGCTCACAAGCAAGGCCTTGAGGTTTATGCTTCGGGTTTTGCTAATGATAACTATTTGAGTTACAATTACAGCTACGATCCCACCAGAGAGTACCTTCAATTCATCGAAAATTCTCAGTTTTCGATCGATGGGTTTTTGACAGATTTCCCTTCAACTACTTCAGAAGCAATCGGTGAGACTTCTTGACCATCCTGTAATCCGTTCTTGCCAACATACGATGAATCCTTAATCTGTTATTAGCTTTTCTTTTGCTCTTTCCTTGACATGAGAACTATCTTTCTGATTGCAGGGTGCATACCTCAGAATAAGAATGCTTCCAGAGTCATTCCAAGTAAGGAAGACGAAACCGAATTCTTCGTCTCATAGTGTAGTATTTTGTTACTGTTATTATTTGATGATTTTTTGCCATTTTCTCGATAGCTTTGATCATATCCCACAATGGAGCAAGTGGTGATTTCCCGGGAGCTACTGATCTTGCATATCAGAAGGCAATAGAAGACGGTGCTGATATAATCGATTGCTCGGTTCAATTGTCCAAAGACGGAATCGCCTTTTGCTTAGATAGAGCAGACCTTATGAAGACTACTACAGCGGTAACACTTTATATGGACCGATCTACGAACGTACCAGAAATCCAATCAGCAGACGGAATCTTTTCTTTTGATCTCACATGGAGCGAAATTCAATCTTTAAGTCGTAAGCTTCTAAAATTCGATAAACATGGATAAATTTTCAGCCCAACCCTTTGCCGTTACTTATTTGCGCTGAAACTATTCATTTCTTGCAATCAAATTCAGCTCAAATCGAGAGTTTCTACGACAACGACCTCGTCAGAAACCCCGGAAACAAGAATAAGGGGAAGTTTGTGACCCTTCCTGAGTTCTTGGAACTGGCCAAGACGAAAGCGGTAACTGGAGTACTGATCTTCATTCAGGTGATTCTTCAGTGTCATATTATGCCATATTCAACTGAATTTGATCCAAGAATCCTACTTATGTACGTTCCTTTTTCCTCAGAATGCCGCGTATCTAGCTTCGAACAAGAATATTGACATAGTCGACACGGTATCCACAGCCCTTACCAACGCCTCATTCGATAAGCAATTGACTCAAAAAGTTCTCATTCAATCAGATGACAGCTCCGTTCTATTAAAATTCAAGAACTTCCCTAATTACCAAAGAGTATTTTACATCAATCCATCGATAAGTGGTGCACCGCATCAAGTAGCACAGGACGTCAAGAAATATGCTGATGCAGTTTTCGTGCACAGAGATGCGATTGTTATGGCATCTGATTCTTTCGCTTTCAACTTCACCAATACCGTACCAGCAATGCACGCTGCTAACATCTCGGTATACGTCGGAGTCCTCAAGAATGAGTTCCAGAACTTTATAATGGATTACCTATCCGATCCTTACGTCGAGCTAAGCACCATGTATTCCCAAAAGGTCGATGGATTTGTGACCGATTATCCAGCCACTGCAAATTCGTTCGTTAGTACGTATCATTACATCTTCTTGATTGAATACAAGAATTTAACTTAGATATAGGCTTAGTATATCATCTCCAATGCCTCAGGGTCGTCTTGTACGAGCAACGGATCACCATATGTCATAAATCCAGTGGAACCAGGGCTGCTGTATCAGCCAGATGAGACGGAAAAAGTGGCTGAACCCCCTCTACTCAGCACGGGGGACGTAATCGATCCACCCCTACCAGCAGTGACCAAGAACTCTACTGCTGCGAGCGAATCTCCAACTTCAACACCGAAGTCTTCGAGCCCATCAACAATCATAAGTAAGGCGCATTGCTTCTTTGCTGCAATGGTTGGGATTCTGACCATGCTCATGTAGAATAAGGAAAAAATATACACCATCTTCAACCGGAAACATTAGATTCTTTGTACCAAGTCATATCTAAGGTGTTTTTTAAGTCTCTGTGACGAAATGATCGGGCAACTCGAACGGGGAATTCGGGTGTACAGTGTATTACGTATATGCCTGGCCATTGTTACACGCGATCCTTTGTATTCTTGGATTCATGGTACACAAAACAGCACCTCTAAATCACACTTGGTTCTATGCATAATTTTAATGTACAATATGTGCTTTTACAGTGGATAACACATTCATAATGTTTGGTGGTAATCTCATATTGAAAAATAACAAGTAAACAATCATTTAAATTATTTTATAGAAAGCTCTAAAATGACAGTGGACAGAAGAAAAATAATATTTTTATGGGGACTCGTAAATAATAATAATAATAATTCATTGGAAATAAGCAAGTTCTAAAAAAGTGATGCGTATGAAGAATGGATGTCGAGCTCCAAGTTTTTCAAAGTTAAACGAGATTAACACAGATTTAAACGTGAAAAAACGTTTTTTATCTTTAGTGTAATTGTAATTATCTCAAACAATAAATAGATAAAATGATACATAAATATGATAAATTTAAATCTGATACATTAATTCTAATATTTATAAAAACATAAAAATCTTAAAATTACAATTTTTATTTATTTTTACAACTAAATCACATTAAAAAAATATTAAATATTTATCAAATCATTGTCAGACACGCTTAATCATAATTAAAATTTAAAAATAAATATCTAAATTATAAACTTAATTTATTATTTTAAAATAAAAAGACATACTTTTAAAATAAACAAAATTTAAAAATAAACAAATGAAATTAATTATATTTAAATATGTTTAATTAAACATCTTAATTATGTTTAATTCGATCAACCTAATGTTCGACCGTTTTTTTCCTTTTTTCACGGAAACGGGACGTTTTCGTCGAACGCTTAAACGGAGCTTAAACAAATTTTTTAGAACACTGGAAATAAGAAGTAGGCTCAGATGGATATTAAGAGGCGAAAGAGAAACGACCACGCCATGGCTGCAAATCACCGGTTGCTCACAGGCCATCCGGGTTTCTTCGCCAAGATACGGGTCGCGTTGTTCTCGATTCCAGATTCATCAGCTCGGAAAGAAATGAAAGAGAAATCATCATCATCGCCCACACGATAAAGTGGTAAACACAGATGGGATTTGCATATATATCACACAGAGAGAGAGAAAGAGAGAGCTAAGATATTAATGAACAAAAACCAAGATGGTGTTTTGTTGTGGAAGGGCTGTTGGAATTATTTTATGGAAATCATGTTGGATTCGCAGTGAGTGGCAACCACCCTCTCGGAACTCCCCAATCTCACTGGTACCCTCATTTCCCTCTTTCCGAGCTAACGCGAGTGTTGCCTTTCTTCGTATTTATATTTATATATTTCTTTTCCTGCTTGTGTAATTTAATGATATCTAGTAGATTTTTATTTTAAAAATGATAAAGTATCAACTTTATGGTCTATTTAATTTAATTTAACTAGAAAAATATACAAAGCCTCGAATGATGTTTGGATGGACGTTGTTTTCAGTTGTACGAGTAAAAAATTTGAGCTCAACAAATTTAGTGCAAAAAAGAATGTAAGACGACGTATGTTCTAGTCTCTTGTTAAATGGTGAATACAAAACTTTGAAATTTTTATTTATGTGTACGCTATTTGCAAGTCCTTGTCGAAAAGAAATCATTTAGTGCATCCACTCCAATTTAACCAGAATATTCATATTTAATGAAAATATACCTATTTAATCCCGAAAATTGTTTTTATTTAAAAGAAAAACAGTGAGGCTCAGATCTGGTGGGCCGGCGAGAGAGTCGAGACCACGCCATGGCTGCGAACCGATCGGTTGCAAGTATATGAAATACAAGCCATCCGGGTTGCCCCACCAAGATACGGGTCCGCATCTTTCGTCCTCGCCCGATTTCATCAGCTCAGAGGAATCAAAAGAAATATCGTCACAGCCTCCTTTCGTTTTTATGGTACTCTTTCCATTTCAAATAATAATAATAATAATAACAATAATAATCATCAAGGAAACGATAGCTGGAATCACAGATACTTTACACAAGGTTTGTTGATATTTGGGGAAATCATGGGAGGAGAGGGAGAGGCAACCAACCTTGAAGAAACCCCCAATTCTCCAATCTCCCCTCATTCTCTGAGCTTAGTCTCTTGCTGTCTGAGTCACCGGATGAAATATATTGACAAATGACAAGTGATTCACGCTTCGGTTAATTGCCAATACGAGACCGGAAACTTATCTAATAATTCGGTTCAATTTTCGATTTTTAATTTTTCGTCGGTTTTTTTTTTTTTTTTTTTTTTTTTTTTTTTTTTTTTTTTTTTTTTTTTTTTATTTTTTTTTTTTTTTTTTTTTTTTTTTTTTTTTTTTGGTTAATGGAATCGGAACAAATTGTTTTGGTATTTGCATTTATGTTATCTTATGTATCTTGTATTAAAAGATAAGATTTATATTTTGAATTAGACGTTATAT
The DNA here is from genome assembly GCF_012295235.1 of Primulina huaijiensis. Classification (NCBI taxonomy): domain Eukaryota; kingdom Viridiplantae; phylum Streptophyta; class Magnoliopsida; order Lamiales; family Gesneriaceae; genus Primulina; species Primulina huaijiensis. The sequence continues at coordinate 18,957,342 of NC_133321.1, forward strand.
TACAAATTTTGAAAATAACATCTACAAAATTTAAAAATTTAAAATATATTACTGTCATTTGTCAATATTGATATGTTGCATATTTACCGTACATATTTATGTAAATATAAATAAGACACTTACATATTAAATATTTAATTTTTGTATTTTCATCACATTTAATAAATAAGTGATAACTTTAATTATTAACTTTTGTTTCCTTCATTGATCAGATTTCGGAAATACAAGAAATCATATCATACTATTGTTAAAAACAAAAAATTTATTGACTTTATGTAATTTATTTATTAATAGCATTACTTTAGTCATAAATTATTATTATTATTACAATAAATGTAAGAGTTACATGCATGCAGTACTCGATTTAAACATCCCACCCCTCTTCTCCTCCCGATCCCACCCCCTTCACCTCCTCCGTCGGTATTGCCACCCCCTTCGCCTCCTTCACCACCATGACTTCCTCCTCCTCCTCTTCGTCCGCCGCCAAAGTGAATTCCTCTACCACCACCATGGCTTCCTCCGCCACCAAAACGAGTTCTTCCGGCGCCACCATGACTGTTCCACTTCCTACATCACAATTCACATGGCTTCAAAGTTCAAACAATAGCAGCCACCAAGGGAACAATGGCCGCGTTGAAAACCCTCGTGCAGGTAAATCGTTCGGCAATTGCGGCTCCTGATTAAGCAAGTTCCACTCAATCCATGGCTTCTGGATTTGCACATTCATACATGAGAATCTGGTGCAAATCATGGTCAATGAATTAGTAGACGATACACATACATATAATTTAGGCGAAGCTTTACAGTAATTAAAAATATCAAAATGTCCAAATCTGTTTTCCCTATCGACTTACGAGACAGAAAAATGAGAAGCAACACAACTCCAAATTAAATGATTAAGTAGTTTAAGTTACTGGTTGAATGCTGGGTCATGTTATTGTTTCTGGATGTTGAATTTATTTTATTTTACCATATAACATATTACTACAGTTTTTATAAACACAAAATAGACAAAAACCCTTAAATTAGGAACCTTCAAATATGTAAGCATTGTCGACTTTCATTACGATACCCCATTATTATAATGGGAAATGACTAGTCTTTGGCATTTAATACTGCTGAGGATCGAAAGGTCATTGAATGGAATAAATATATTGTACATTTATTTTTAAATTTAATTTTTTATAGTAAAATTATTAATAGATAAGAATAAAATAATACACGTGTGAGGGTGAGAGGAGAGGGGGCGATGGGTATCCCTGAGCCAGATACTGTTACATCGCTTTAAAGCACTTTTATAGGCATGTCTGCTTCGCTCTCAGAAAGTTTTTATGGTCTTTGTCTTTCTACAAATTTAATTTTGAATGGGTCTTGTCAACGGTCAATTTTACCCATATTCACAATAAAAAATAATATTTTTTCATGGATAATCTAAATAAAAGATCTGTCTTACAAATATGACCCGTGAGACCGTCTCACACAAGTTTTTGTATTTAATTTTTAGTAGGTTTCTTAATAATATAATATAATATAGTTTCTTTTTTTTAAAAAAAAAAAAACA